>NC_060139.1:248936215-249236215 GCF_021461385.2 Schistocerca piceifrons | reverse complement strand
GTATTGACAAAAAATATGTTCATTAATGTTAACACCCATCACCTATATGTATATCTTGTAAACTGATGTGGTCTGCATTTCAATAACAATTGTTCAAGTGATCTATTGAACATGTAACGAAATAAAAATAGATTTAATTATATGAATTACTGAAGTTAACAGAAACCATTGTTAAACTCTTATGGGTTTAGTATGCTACAGCAACATTCAAAATGGTTATGATATTTACATGCCCTGTCTATCTGGAAGCAGTAAAAGCTGTAGTGTACTGGAAGGAAAGAATCCTTATTTCTGTTGGTTATGTAGGGCTCTTACTCTGCACTTTCATCTAGTTCCTTCCATCAGCCTTTCATTTCTGCCAATAGAGTTCACATACTCTTAAGTCATAGAATGTGCTACTTTAATAAATTGCTCCATAGAACAGATGGTTTGTGTCACAAAGCAATTTGTATTTCTTATAAGCCATTCGTATTACAAAACTTCATACGAATATTAGCTGCTGGATAATATATCAAATATTAAACCTTAAGCTAAGTGTTTGTCAGTCTATAATGTCACAAACATTAAGTAAACTTTTATTAACAAAATCAGTAAGGGTAGGAGCCCATAACTTAAAATTCAAGTGAACATCTATCAGATCCAAGTTACACACAAACATAACTGACTAATAATTTACATCCATTTTAAAATGATGAAGACATTTTAACATATGCCTTTGTATAAATATTAGAAAGTGTATTTGTTGATTCCCATTAATTTAATGGGATCTTTTGTGTGTACAAGAGAAATTAGAAGCTTATTTTGTAAATAATGATTTCTTACTTTTACACTCTTCTCCTGAGTATGTTTAAATCTTCAGTAACTTAAGGTTGCTCATGGAAAGCACTTCCAACACACAATTAAAATACCAAATATTCCTGAACCACAGTAGCTTGTATCCTATAAAATGTTCTTAAAATAGTGAAAGCAAGATGCTCATAATTTTCTAAAAAGTTAGTTTGATTGTGAGAAGTTGACACAAATGAGCTTATTTATTTGGCACTGACTATCTATACACCCTGTTCTGCGAGATTACATTTTAGTTTGGATGTCTAGTGTCAAGTTCCTCTTATTTATTGTACCGAAGGATCAGACAGTGAACTCTGGTAATGCTGGTCCAGTGGTAGTGCTGCGTATGCCACCAAGAAATGCTGTTCTGCCTCCATAATCTTCAAATTATCCTCAGGGATCTGTGGTAGCACTGCAACAGTTAACACACATCATACAGTTGATAGCAAAAGTGATCAGTAGTTTATTAGCTGAACCAAGCAATCTTTGATGGCTTGAGTTGCACATTAAAGTGAAGTATCTAGTTTTTAATTACCTTAAAGCTTTAATTCAGCTTGTTTTGTGGTGAGCAGTTAAGTGTCTGTGTGCCAACCTTTTTATGAAATGTTCTTTAATTTTAAAAATATTTAATTTTGTCATTTAGAAGATTTTTAATGTCAAATAGTTGTTGAGGCAAAGTTCCTACTTAAGTAAGGCAGTAAACATTGCGCTAGTGTTACACAGCTTTTGAACTTCTCAAAATAGTGTTTCTACAAAACCATTTGTCGTACAGAAAGGTGGATTGTTCCCATCTGCTATGTTTTTTATATTTCCATAAATAACCAATTTTTTGCTGATATTTGTATTATTTTCAATTCAAAAATCTAATAGCATGTGATACTTAACATGAAAATATCAAGATCATACTTAGAGAACTACACTTTAATATATTGTTCAGATCACAATTTTCATTGCTATGTTCACACTGATGCAATTTGTTTTCATAAGGGCACTCCTGATTTGAAAAATATAATTAACTGAAGTCAGTACAACAACTTGCAACCTGCAGAACCCTATGAGCTAATCATTATATTTGAGAAAAGTGACCCACACCAATAGAAAGTCAGTCCGTGTCACTTTCCTATGAAGTACCTTGAATCACTTGAAATTTAGTTCCATGGTAGATTATGTCAGAACTATTTTAAGATTCTGAACTGACTACATACTATATTAACTAATTTTTTTATACAAAATTACATACAGCATTGATTAATAATTTCTTGTAGCTTTTCCTAATTTTCAGTATGGCACTCATACATACAAATAAAGGGACCCACATTATGAAAGAATAATAGTGTATGTGTGTTTCCTGTAAGCCAAAATCATATTTGTTCTGTTAGTTTGTCCAGCCCTGCAAAATCCAGCTTAGCTCATTTTTTTCAAGTATAAGGTATTTATGGAACAACAGTTTCTTCTTACACCCATGCAAGTAGTAGGACTCCTCCCAAAAATTGGCAGTTCATGGTTTGAAAGCTCTCAAGGAAGACCTATGTTGCGTTGACTGACTCAGAATTATGAGTATGACCTATGCCCTTCTGAAATACACTACTGTGCAATCTTTCTTAATCTTTCCTAACCTTACCTGGTTATTGCCCTCTCTGTCACTTCACTTCATACTTATCAATTTCTGAATTCTCATAAGTGATGAGAAATGTAAAACTCATCTCAACTCACTCTCCTCCCCCACCCTCTTTATCTTGCTCTTACTCTTGTTGCAATCCTGTTTTTTGTCAATATTTTCATTTATTTTACCACATGATCAAATGGTTCTGGAAGTCTACCGAGATCTGTAATTACTGCCCTGAACACACAAATTTGAGAGAACAGGTCGTATCTTTTATTCTTTTAGATTCTCTTCATCAGCACAAAGCACACACGCCACTCCTCCCCCAGGAATCCAACTAACTTTTTTACTATTCCAAAGAATGCAACGACACTGTGCATGCAACTGTTTACAACAAATACAACTTGCCATCATAGGATGACATTTAAAAAGGCAGAGAGCATATATATCTGTGTGTGAAATGCATCTCAGCATGTCTCAGTCCACCAATGGACCGAAACATGGGATGGTAAAGAAGTCCAAGGAATGGAACACACTGCAGCAGTAAGGATATTATCTGTAGGATATTATACCTCATCATAACAACTGAGGAAATGTTATTTGTTGCTGTTCGCCAGGGAGGAGTAAAGCCTCCAGTCGGCCCTAGAAAGCTGCCATTTGGGTATTCACATAGGTGGGGTAGGAGTCAGCAAACAGATAGCGAACAGGAAATGGTCACTCAAGCACATCTCAGAGATAATGGACCACTGAAGATGGGCAACAAAAAGGAACGTGGGTGCTTTTATGTTAAGGGAGATGAGGTTAACTTGATTGAGATGGTCAGCCAAGAGGGGCATTTCTCTGTCAGGTTCTGGGTGAACCCCAAAGGGTATGGTGCACACTAAAGTCACTGAGTAGCAGAAACGTTTGAAGGAGTTGCCCAATAAGCTGGAAGTAGTCTGCCCTGGTGACACCAAATGATCGAGGGATGTGAACAGTACAAAAGGAGAAGGTCAAGCATGGAAGGAAGGAAAATGTGGACTGCGACAGCTTTAAGCTGGATAGTCAGGCAGATGGGTTGACTATGAACATCATCCTGGATGAGCAGCATGAGTCCTCCATGAGTTGGAATGCTGTCCTCAGGAGAAGGTGAAAGTGGAGCGGAAAGAAAAGTGAGAACTCAGCGTGGTCGTGAGGAAACAATTTTGTTTCCTGGAGGCAGAGAACAAGCAGACGCTGATTCCAAGAGCAGTGTTAAATCCTATTTGTTGGGTCTAAGTCTGAATGCTTCATTGGAGGAGAGTCATGATAATGAAAGAGGAGGGGGGAAAATGAAGGGGTGTTACCACTGTGGTTGCCGAGTGTCAGCTTTGAAAGTGAAGTCCAGGGCAGCGAAATGATTGGCAGCGCACACTGGTGACACTGAGGTTAGCCAGGTAGGGGTATCGTGGTGACACAGCTGAAAACTATCTGAGTCAGCAAAGGAGAAGACCGCTTGCCTTAGTTTGATTTCTTGGAGCCTTTCCGGTTGGCAGAGCAGAGAAAGACTCAGACTTGTTTGTTTGTTGGCTGGAGGGATGTAAAAAGTCTTCATGGGAGTATTCCTTCTGTCCTTTACTAGGCCTGCCAGTTGTGTAGTGGGTGACTTCAGCCTGTGAGGCAAAAATTTGGTGGCTAGTGATTTTACAACCGTTGTGCTGAATTTGAAGTCGCATTTCTGCCTGCCCTCCTTTATCGAGTGAGATGTAGCAAGAACAGTACTTTATTTGCCAGATGGTAGAACACATGATTTTCGACTAGCCAATACACAGGACAATCTTGGGTGGAGGTGCCATGGTCACCATTGCAATTGATACAGTGGGGAGTAGGCGGCAGACAATTGCCCTCATGAGCATCCCTACCACGGGTTACACATTTGGCCAGGTGTTGACAGGACATTTGAGTGTGGTTGTGATGACGATGCTGGTAACACCAGTGGGGTAGCCCTGTAATCTGAGCGCCTTGTCACTTTGCGTGTGCACCCGTGTTTTGTCTTCAGCATAAGTTAGATTAAGTAGTGTGTAAGCCTAGGGACTGATAACCTCAGCAGTTTGGTCCCATAGAAGCTTACCACAAATTTCCAAGAAAGTTCATGTGGGCACTGAATATGCATTTGCCTTTTTCATCACCCAGTGGACTGCAATGACACCCTGATCAGAGATCTATGTTTGGATTCCTGCCTCCGTCAGACCATCAAGCAACCTAGTGTGAATAACACCATAGGAAGTATTCAGTTATCAATGGGCCTCTACAGAAACAGGATAGCCACGGAAAAGCAAAGCTGCAGGCAGTTGTGCTTGAGAATCAGAAGCAGTCTTCAAAAGCGAAGTACCAGTGTGTAAGAGAGCAGGATTTCACAGGGCCGGCTATTGCAACACCTCCGTTTTGATTAATAAACGGATTTACCATAACAGAGGGCTGGCCGTTTTCAGTGTGTGAAACCAAAAGGTACCACACTCCTTCCAACTGGCGCACCCAGCTTAGGTGATTGTGAGGTGTGACCTGTGGTCAGACACATGGGACAGCATTTAGTTGTGCACAGGAAGGAAGAAAAAGAGGAACCTCAAATACTAGTGAAGGAAAGAAGAAGAAGAAGAAGAAGAAGAAGAAGAAGAAAAAAGGAACAAAAACCATTTGAGAGAATGTTCTGATGTCAGCTACTTAAAATGCAGATTATATTCCCAAAAACATTCCAGACATGTTTGCCAAGGGAGGGGAGAAAGAGTAGCAAGAGGATACACATACAGAGTGGAAGGGAAAAGATGCTGCAAAGGCTGGGGCCTTGTGAAAGCCAAACACGATCCCACTGAAGAGTGGCAACCAGCCTCCCCACCCCCCTCCCTTGCTGGTTGGTTGGTGGGGGCAGGGGAAGGGGAACGTTATTTGGATAACCTGCTTGTACTAAATGTCTTCCATCAGTATTATTGTTTAAAATTAAAGGTAAGTAACTTATGATACAAATTTCACTAACCAAAGGCAAATGTAATGACTTGCTTTTTATGTGTGACACTAACTGCTGAGAATATTGTATATTGTAAAACAGATTCATTCATACCTCCTCTGCTACTGTATACAATTGGTCTGCCATTGTTTTTCCTGTCTGTTGCACCATCCTGAAGAAGATCCCCTTCTTGTTTTGCAGTAGTATGTACGGGTGGTCAAATTCCTTAAAAATTTAACAAAAACAATTTGAGTATTTTTTCAGAAAAGCAGATGTTTTAAATTCAAGATGCAACTTCAGTACTTTGATTCAACTAGAAAGTGAAGCTACCACACGATGATCTCATTGCACATGAACATGGCAAGCTGAGGTCAAATCAAGTTAAACCCTCACTCAAATAATGTGAGATTATTTAATGCATTGTTTTGTTTGTGCAGTTACGCAATGATGACTATCATATTGGAAATAGTTGTAATACTTACAACAACACTTCCAGAATCCATTACAAGCACTTTGTCACTGTCCATGACAGTGTGCAAACGGTGGGCAATTGTCAACACTGTGCAGTCCACAAATTTCTCTCTGATGGTATGTTGTATGAACTCATCGGTTCTGGAAAGGAATATATTTGTTGCTTTATCAAATCTAATACTACATAAAAACTGTCTCACCGGAATTATTGTCTTACGGCATTTAATTATTAGAGGGCTGTTTCAATGTGTTCCATTGAAAAATAATTGAAACATGCATTAAGACATTTCACACACTAGGAGAGGAGACAATTCCTATTTTGTAGAGTGCAGACGGCTGCTGACAGTTCACAACAGCACCCACTTTCACGCCTTACAAACTGACATACATGAATTTCTTCAGGTTGTCAAAGATGTGAAAATCACACAGTGAAAGACCCAGGTTGCAAGGAGCACATTACAGTGTTTCCTAGCCAAATCGCTGAAGCACAGCCTTCATCCAGTTGTGTCTATGGGGGAAGTCATCATGCAGCATGGCAATTCAGTCTGACAGCATTACTGTGCATTTTAACTTTATCATGCATCACACTTTCTGCAAAGTGTCTTCTCATAGGTGCTGCATATTAATTGTGGTTCCACACTTCATGATCTCAATGAGCAGAAGACCTCTGCAGTCTCAGGAGGTGGTCAACACTACCTTACTGTAGCTTGCCAACAGCTTTGTATTTCTTTGCCCGGGGAGATGTGGGATGCTTTCAGCATTGACTTTGCTGTTTGCTGTCTGAATGTTGTATGACAGAATCATCCTGTTGCATGGTAACACCAACTCCCACACTTCAGCAATTTGGTTGAGAAACACCAACATCCTCAGTGCAGGCCAGATCATTCACTATGTGCTTTTCATGTCTTGATGCACATTGACTGTTCACCAGTTTTTCAACATTCAAAATGGGGAAAAGCAGCATTTGACATCATGCTAACTGTACCTTTGGTCTTTGTAATTGGGAATGTTATTAAGGGGAGGTGGAGGTGCCTATGCTGCCCATGTTAAAATCACTAAGTTTGAGGAACATTTATGAATAAAGTACCATATAGAAAAATTTGAAATTTTTTTACATATAAACTGGTTTAGTATTGCAGTTATGACAGAGGGATTTTTGAGTATCTTTTCTAGTTTCCTTCCAATTATTTTTTTATTAATGACCCAATTTTTTTTACAAATAATCGCTTTATAATTAAACTGAAATGAAACTACTGAACATATTGCTGTGTTACAATGTAAGTTTGACCACTAGGAGTGCTGTATAAAAATTTCATCTCTCTAACTTGAGTGGATTTTGAGAAAATGTTCCTTATATTCGAAAAATTCTAATTTACGGGAAATGGCTGTCAAAGTTTCTCAATACATTCCTGCACTATAGGATGGATTATCAGGGTCTTCTTCTTCATCCTCCAAAAGCCTCCTCTTCTGTCTTCTTTTCTGGCCTGTTGTTCCATCATACTTCATATGCCTTTCTCTTCTTTCTGTTCCTCTTATCCTTTCTCTGTCAATATTTCTTAGTGCTCGTACAGTGTTCACCCCAGCTGTAAATCCTAATGCCTTCAGAACTTCACACTGTTCCCTTGGTTGTAGGTTGCTATTGCATCATAAATGCCAAAGTGGAGTGTTTTTATGCTTACAAACACCCTTTTAGGAATCACTTTCCAAATCAAATTGTTTACGCTCTCATTAGGATTCTGCGTCTTTCCGTGTAGACATGGTTCTGGGCGATGCAGTCTGGAACTGCGAGACCGCTATGGTCGCAGGTTCGAATCCTGCCTCAGGCATGGATGTGTGTGATGTCCTTAGGTTAGTTAGGTTTATCTAATTCTAACTTCTAGGTGACTAATGACCTCATAAGTTGAGTCCCATAGTGCTCAGAGCCATTTGAACCGTGTAGACATTTGTGTAACAATTCTGGCTGTGCTAAGTCATGAAAAATTGGTTTTATTGCATTTATGACAGCTGCTGGCAAACCATGTTTGTGATCATAGTCCTTTTTTGCATTATATTTGCACCAGGAATCTTTTGGGCACAGGCTGTGTTTAGGGTATTCATTGGAAGAGGCAGTATGAAGGAACAATGCCCACATTGCTTTTCGCACATCACTAATATTACTAGTATTTTTCCTTATAGCATACCCATAGTATCTCTGTAGACGTTCAATCACCTCATCAGTAAGCCTGCCTCTCCCTCCTATTGTCTTTCCATCACTGAGCTTACTTGAACCCAAAGTTAGTTTGAGCCTTCGAAGCCGTGCACCCATACGCTTTTGCACATGACCAATGCATTCTAACTTTTCAACTACAAATTCATTTCCATATGGCTTCAGTTCCTCTATAGTCTTGAAACCTTTGGAGTCACCATCCCCAAGGTAGTATTTGTACCTAACGTTGTATCTGGGAACTGAATGTTCAAAAATTTGTTTCACTCCATCCACTTCCATTGCTCCACCTGATCCACTAAAATTTGCCTCACAGGTTCCACTGTGCTCTCCTTTGATTTTATTTTTGCACCTACAATGTTTTGATAATATTGCAACATCTATCACTTTTGCACTATCACCACAAGTAGCAGTTACAACCCCATTCAGGGATTTATGACCCCTCTTTTGCCAGGAACCATCTAATGCCACTACCAAATCCCTAGAACCACCGTTCATTTCTACAGATTCCTCCATTGCTTCCTTCATGGTTTTCAAAGCCACATCTTCAACAGAGGATCCTACCAGTTCACAGTAGTACCCAAATTTACTTTGAGGCGATGGCAAGTTCATAATACCACAAAACAGTTTACCAGCAGCAGACCCTTTTCCAATGGATCGAAGACCAAACACAAGTCGAACATTCACATCAAACACTCTAGATCGTCCATTTTCACCAAAGAGACAGGCATGTGAATTGTAGAAAGTCACTTGATACTTGCAACATGCACAGATTATCTTCATCTCACAAGCTAAACCAAAGTGCTTCGTTATCTCTAGTCCCACTCCTACACTAACACATTTTGCACAGAACACTTTCTTTCAGCACAGAAGATAATAATCCAATATTCAGTACTTTGTTAATATCATCACTGTCACTAACATATTCACGAAATCTGTCATTTCCACCAGTCAGCTTCTTGCTAAATGATGTCACAGGGCTATGGCTGGCCATGTGTTGCTTAGCAGAAGAACGCACTGTTTCAGTAACTGTAATATCACAACTTGGTATTAGTGTTAATTTTCTTTTCTCTGCATTCTTCCTCTTATATACACGGTTACTAAAACGTAGAATCATAACCAGAACAACGCTTTACACAAAAAGTATAATACTACCAACAGGCGCAACACTGAACTAATTCAAAACGGTAAACAGCAAAGAGACGATGTTCCGCACTCTTAGCGCTTCATTTGTCACAGAAAACAATGTAGCCAACCCTTGCGCACTCGCTGCATACTTAACATAAGGCACTGTATGCGTAACAGGCCAAGAAAATCCCAAGCAGTTCGCCAGGAAGTCACGAGAGGGTGTTAGATGCATTCAGTGGCCACCCATTTCCTCTGCAGGCGTGGGGGAAAAATGGTAATAACTCCACTTCTACGGCGAGTAGAACAATAATTCAAAGTTTACATTAAAGAGGAATGTTCCAATTATTTTTCGGTAGCAAAAAAAGTCTTAATTTTTTGGATTTGACCACCTCCAGCTCCCCTTAAACATCATTGTAACGAACAGAGTAGGCTAACATGGCTGGATAGCAGCGTTAAAATTCAACCATAGAAATATACAACCATAGATATATGTGAAAATCTTACTAGTTGTCCAGGGTTGTTTTGGCCATTAAAACTGAATAATATTTAAAAGTAAATCCATTGATATCACATTGGTATTTTACAGTAAGTGAAAAATGTTTCCTGTAAATGTGGCACATTTCGAGAACGTACTGTAGTGAATTGCCAGCTTCAACAAATTAAAAAAAGTGCCATCAAAAGCCCATTGTTCCTCTTCCATAAAATTTCTGCTATAGTACTTTTCATTTTAAACAAAACAACTGAAAGAATATTTTGCAGGAATCAAGTAAGAGCAGCTGACATTGAATCTTTAACAAGAGCAACTGTGATAACACTGAAAATCACTTAGTTATGTCTTTCACCTGGGGTCAACATTAGCTGTAGCTTCATCAAGTATCAGTATCTTGTTTTTCCTGATTATTGCTCTTGCTAAGCAAACTAGTTGCTTCTGCCCAGCACTAAAATTTGATCCACCTTCTGTCATCTGCCAACTGAGACCATTTTCAGATTCTATTACTGTATCTTTCAGATCCACCTGAAAACAAAATTAGAATGACAGTAGCAGCTTTGGTCTGTGGAGCAAATAATTGTGTTGTGATTGCTCTGAGAAATTGTAAAATCCAGGTGTTTTGATTAGATACAATTATAAAATGTGATTTCACAATGGACAAGTATTTTAACTTACCTCATTACAATGCTGTTATGCATCTCTTTGGTATGTAGATTGTTCATATAATTTTTTGTGCTACTCATCCTTTCTGAAAGTACATTTGCATAAATACGCCTATTGCTGATAGTTAACAAGAGACACTAATTGTGTAGCTATTTATTGATTATTAGTCTTTAAATGCCACCATGAAAAATTACTTGGTATATGGGACATGGTTGGCTTTTTTTTGTTCATATACATCTGTTAACATGGATTAGAGACATCAGACTTGCTGTTTCACTGACAAATTATTATTTACCACTGCTCGTAGATGTTCAATAGTTAACTATTGTTGCAGCATTTTTTTTTTTGCTTTTTTTTTTGGTGGCACACAACTTCAACGGTCATTAGCGTCCAGACTACGTTAGGAATGCACCATGAGGCACAAGATTAAAACGGTAACTGAAAGGGAAAACACGATAAAAAGATTGACAGGCACAGAATTAAAAAACAGCATAATCAAATGTCCTTAGACAGGTTGGTCAAGTTGATAAAACGAAGAACGAGAGCAGCTGCTGCTGGGTCATCCGCTAAAATGGCATCGAGAGTACATGGCAGGCCAAGATCAAGACGCAGTGTAGTAAAATCCGGACAGGACGTTAAAATGTGGCAGACTGTCAGCAATTGCCCACATGGGCAGAACGGCGCCGGCGCAGCCATCAGCAGATGGCGATGGCTGAACCGGCAGTGTCCAGTTCGTAACCGGGCCAAAACTACCTCCTTCCGCCGAGAGGGCCGTGAGGAGGACGTCCAAGCCGTGGGAAGAGGTTTCAAGGCCTGAAGCTTGTTGTCCATAAGTGCAGCCCAATCGACATGCCACAGCGATAAAATGCGCCGACAAATGACCCTGCTACAATCTGATGAAGGGACACAACAAGAAGCTGTTTGAGGCTGGAGGACCGCAGCCTTGGCTGCGGCATCTGCAGCTTCATTTCCCAGGGATACAGACATGGCCAGGTACCCACATAAAGCTAACCGGAGAACCGTCGTCCACCAGCTGCTGAAGAGAGCGTTGGATCCGGTGCATGAAAGGGTGAACCGGATACGGATCACTGAGGCTCTGGATGGCGCTCAGGGAATCGGAGCAGATGACATAAGCAGAACGTTGGTGGTGGCAGATATAAAGAACAGCCTGGTAGAGGGCAAAGAGCTGAGCTGTGAAGACCGAACAATGGCCATGGAGCTGGTATTTGAAACTTTGTGCCTGGTATTTGAAACTTTGTGCCCTGACAATAGAAGAACAACTGACCCCGTCATTGGTCTTAGAGCCATCTGTATAAATGAAGGTCATATTAATGAACTTCGAACGAAGTTCGACAAAACGGGAGTGGTATACCGAACCGGGGGGTAACCTCCTTTGGGAGCGAGCTGAGGTCAAGGTGAACGCGAACCTGAGTCTGGAGCCAAAGTGGCGTGTGGCTCTCCCCACTTGAAAGGTTGCAGGGCGTGAAAAATCAAGGTGTTGAAGGAGGCGACGAAAGCGAACTCCAGGGGGTAGCAGGGCAGAGACATACAACCCATATTGACGATCGAGAGAGTCGTCAAAAAAGGAACGATAAGACGGGTGGTCGGGCATTGACAGTAGCCGACAGGCATACCGACAAAGCAGTATATCGTGCCAGTAGGGCAGTGGCAATTCACCGGCTTCAGCATGAAGACTCTTGACGGGACTAGTATAAAACGCTCCAATCGCAGGACGTAAACCCCGATTATGTATGGAGTTGAGGCGGCGTAAGATGGACGGCCGTGCAGAGGAGTATACGAAGCTCCCATAATCCAGCTTGGAGCAGACGATCGACCGATATAGGCGAAGTAGGATGGTTCGATCCGCTCCCCACAACAAACCACTGAGAACATGGAGGACATTTAGAGAACGGGTACAACGGGCAGCCAAATAAGACATGTGGAGACCAGCTAAGTTTCCTGTCAAATGTAAGACCTAAAAATTTTGTTGTCTCCACGAATGGGAGAGCAACGGGACCAAGCCGCAAGGATGGTGGGAGAAACTCTTTGTAGAGCCAGAAGTTAATACAGACCGTCTTCTCGGCAGAAAAACGGAAGCCATTGGCGACACTCCAGGAGTAAAGATGGTCAAGAGAATGCTGAAGACAGCGCTCCAGGAAACATGTACGCTGCGCGCTGCAATAATGGTAAAATCGTCCACGAAAAGGGAGCCTGATACATCAGCTGGGAGGCAATCCATTATTGGATTGATTGCTATGGCGAAGAGAGCGACGCTCAAAAATGAGCCCTGTGGCACCCCATTCTCCTGGCAAAAGGTGTCCGACAGGACAGAACCCACACACACCCTGAACTGTTGATCCATTAAAAAGGAATGAATAAAAAGAGGGAGACGACCGCGAAGGCCCCATGTATGCATGGTGCGGAGAATGCCCGCCCTCCAACAGGTGTCGTAAGCCTTCTCCAAATCAAAGAACACAGCCGCAGTCGGGCGCTTCCGCAAGAAGTTATTCATAATGAAGGTCGACAAGGTAACCAGATGGTCAACAGCAGAGCGGCGCCTACGAAATCCACATTGTACATTGGTAAGTAGGCGTTGAGATTCGAGCAGCCAAACCAAACAAGAGTTAACCATTCGCTCCATCACCTTACAGACACAGCTGGTAAGCGAGATGGGTCGATAACTGGAAGGCAAGTGCTTGTCCTTCCCCGGCTTAGGAATCTGTACAACAATAGACTCGCGCCAGCATGCAGGAACATGTCTCTCAATCCAGATGCGATTATAAGTACGAAGAAGGAAACCTTTACCCACAGGAGAAAGGTTCTTCAGCATCTGAATATGAATAGAATCAGGCCCTGGAGTGGAGGACCGTGACCGGCAAGTGCATTTTCGAGTTCCCGCATGGTGAAAGGGGCATTATAACTTTCACGATTCGAGGAGCGGAAGATAGGTGGCCTAGCCTCCTGTCTGTTTGCGGGGGAGGAAGGCAGGGTGGTAATGAGTGGAGCTCGAAACCTCTGCGAAAAAGCGGCCGAAGGCATTGGAGACATCCTCAGGGGCCACAAGGACGTCATTCGTGACCGTCAAGCCAGAAACTGGTGAGTGGACCTTAGTGCCAGATAGCTGGCGCAGGCTACCCCAGACAACAGGAGTAAAACTGTTGAAGGTGCTTGTGAAAGCAGCCCAGCTGGCTTTCTTGCTTTCTTTAATAATACGACGGCACTGCGCACGTAATCGTTTATAATTGATACAATTCGCCACTGTAGGGTGGCATTTAAAGGTGCGTAAAGCACGTCGATGAGCACGTAAAGTGTCTCTACATGCTGCGGTCCACCAGGGGACTGGTACGAGACGTGGAGAAGTAGTAGTTTGAGGGATGGAATGTTCGGCAGCAGTGAGAATGACTTCCGTGAGGTGTGTGACCTGACTATCGCAGCTTGTGAAGGTTTGATCCTGAAAGGTCGCCCTGGAAGAGAAGAGCCCCCAGTCTGCTTTGGAGATGTTCCAACCAGCTGAGCACGGAGAGGGGTATGATGCAGGAGATGGATGACACACAGGAAGTGGTCGCTCGAATATGTATCAGAAAGGGCATACCACTCAAACCGGCGTGCAAGTTGGGTAGTACATATAGAGAGGTCTAAATGGGAATAGATGTGAGATGTGTCTGAAAGAAAAGTAGGGGCACCAGTATTGAGGCAGACAAGATTGAGCTGGTTGAAAAGGTCTGCCAACAGGGAGCCCCTCGGGAAGGATGCTGGAGAGCCCCAAAGGGGATGGTGGGCATTGAAGTCTCCAGTTAACAAAAATGGTGCAGGTAGCTGAGCAATAATTTGCATCATGTCTGCCCTGGTAACGGCAGACGACGATGGAGTGTAAACGGTACAAATGGAAAATGTAAAAGTGGGGAGAGTAATTCGGACGGCAACTGACTGCAGGCCGACGTGCAATGTGATGGGATCGTAGTAAATATCATCCCGGACCAGCAACATAACCCCTCCATGAGCCGGGATACCTATCATAGGGGGTAGGTCAAAACACACAGAGGTGTAGTGTGCCAAGGCAATGTGATCGCATGGGCGTAGCTTTGTTTCCTGGAGGGCTACGACGAGCAGACGGTGCAAGCGGAGCAGCAACTTCAAGTCCTCTCGGTTGGAGCGAATGCTGCGAATATTCCAGTGAATAAGTGCCATTGCGAGAAGAAAAGGAAGATGAAAGAAGGTGTCACCTCGAAGGCCACTGAGGGCCTGGCTTCGAGCAAGTACCGCCGCCCCTATCAGTAGGCGGACAGTCATCGCCCATTGATTCTATAGGTTCATCGGCCATCTCGTTAAGATGGCTGGGAGGAGGAGCTTCCTCCGCCGGTGGATGGCCAGGTGTTCGGCTACCAGCGGTGCAGCCAGGCGAAACGGATGACGGCCTGGGGCGGCAACCGCTGGGTGGCGCAGGAGAAGAAATGCGCCATGGTGGAGAAGGAGAACTGTGCTTCCTATGAGCCTTCTTGGAAGGTCTTTTAGTGGAAGTACTGGTTGACGGCTGGGAGTGCGAGGTACGTAGGAAGTCTGCATGGGACGATTCCTTCTTGAAGGCCCGTGCATCTGACTTCTGGGTCTTCGTCTCGGCAGAAGCTGATGAAGGTGCTTGTGTTGGAGGGGTGACGGGAGGAAGAGGAGACGTTGACCGCGCGATCTTAGCACTGGCCAAATGGACGACCGTGGTGCTGAAGGTCAGATCGCATGTCTGCGTCGCCACCTCCCTGTTAGTCCGAGGAGAGGCGAGGACAGTGCTGTATTTTCCCACTGGGAGCAGCGTGGGCTTCCTACTAGCAAATAGTTTGCGAGCAGCCGAGGTGGACACTTTCTCTTTGACCCGAATTTCTTGGATACAGCGTTCTTCCTTGTAGATGGGACAGTCGCGGGAGGACGCTGCATGGTCACCCTGACAGTTCACACAACGAGGAGACTGAGGTGGACAGTCACCCTCATGGGCAGCTCTGCCACAAGTGACATTTTGCCGCATTGGAACAAGACTGGCGAGTGTGATTAAAACGCTGACACTGGTAGCAGCGCGTAGGTGTCGGGACATAGGGGCGAACAGAAATAACCTCGTAGCCCGCCCTGATACGCGACGGCAGCTGAACACTATCGAAGGTCGAGAAAAGTGTCCGGGTCGGTACAAGGTCATTGTTGACCTTTTTCATGACCCTATGGACAGCTGTCACGCCATGCTCAGCGAGGAAAGACTGAATCTCCTCGTCAGTCAATCCGTCGAGTGATCGAGTATATACCACACCACGAGACGAATTCAAAGTGCGGTGAGCCTCCACCTGGACAGGGAACGTGTACAGGAGTGTGGCCCGAAGCAGTTTTTGTGCCTGAAAGGCGCTCTCAGTTTCTAGTAACAAGGTACCATTACACAACCTGGTACACGACTTGACAGATCCGGCTATGGCATCTACGCCCTTCTGGATAACGAAAGGATTGACAGAGGAAAAATTCTTGCCATCCTCAGATCGAGAAACGACGAGGAACTGTGGGGCAGGTGGTGGTACTTTTGTCACTGGTGGCTGGTCAAGTTTCCGTTTGTGGGCAGAAGTCGAGAGATAAGAAGAGAAATCCATTGCGAAGGAATCCCCCATGATTACCAGCGTCTCCGATGGCGCGCTCCTTCCTTGTGGGGACCCTCTCAGAGGGCACTCTCGCCTCAGGTGAATGTTTACACCTCAGGTCACACCTCCCGAGAAACAGACGGAGGGACCAATCGGCATGGTCAGAAGATATCAGCTCAGGCAATCACCCGTCCCTGGGCCTGGCCTTTACCAGGGGGTACGTGCGTGCCTTACTTGTCTACCCAGGGCGGGGAATTACGCGTTACCCCGGGGAGAGAGAGAGAGAGAGAGAGAGAGAGAGAGAGAGAGAGAGAGAGAGAGAGAGAGAGAGAGAGAGAGAGAGAGAGAGAGACTGTCTCAAACGCCGAGGCGGAGAACAGAAAAGGCAATGAGAAGAAGGCAAGGGTAAGAGTAAGGAAGACAGTGAGATGGAGAAGACCAAAGTAAGGAACCAACCAAAGTAAGGAACCAACCAAAGTAAGGAACCAACCAAAGTAAGGAACCAACCAAAGTAAGGAACCAACCAAAGTAAGGAACCAACCAAAGTAAGGAACCAACCAAAGTAAGGAACCAACCAAAGTAAGGAACCAACCAAAGTAAGGAACCAACCAAAGTAAGGAACCAACCAAAGTAAGGAACCAACCAAAGTAAGGAACCAACCAAAGTAAGGAACCAACCAAAGTAAGGAACCAACCAAAGTAAGGAACCAACCAAAGTAAGGAACCAACCAAAGTAAGGAACCAACCAAAGTAAGGAACCAACCAAAGTAAGGAACCAACCAAAGTAAGGAACCAACCAAAGTAAGGAACCAACCAAAGTAAGGAACCAACCAAAGTAAGGAACCAACCAAAGTAAGGAACCAACCAAAGTAAGGAACCAACCAAAGTAAGGAACCAACCAAAGTAAGGAACCAACCAAAGTAAGGAACCAACCAAAGTAAGGAACCAACCAAAGTAAGGAACCAACCAAAGTAAGGAACCAACCAAAGTAAGGAACCAACCAAAGTAAGGAACCAACCAAAGTAAGGAACCAACCAAAGTAAGGAACCAACCAAAGTAAGGAACCAACCAAAGTAAGGAACCAACCAAAGTAAGGAACCAACCAAAGTAAGGAACCAACCAAAGTAAGGAACCAACCAAAGTAAGGAACCAACCAAAGTAAGGAACCAACCAAAGTAAGGAACCAACCAAAGTAAGGAACCAACCAAAGTAAGGAACCAACCAAAGTAAGGAACCAACCAAAGTAAGGAACCAACCAAAGTAAGGAACCAACCAAAGTAAGGAACCAACCAAAGTAAGGAACCAACCAAAGTAAGGAACCAACCAAAGTAAGGAACCAACCAAAGTAAGGAACCAACCAAAGTAAGGAACCAACCAAAGTAAGGAACCAACCAAAGTAAGGAACCAACCAAAGTAAGGAACCAACCAAAGTAAGGAACCAACCAAAGTAAGGAACCAACCAAAGTAAGGAACCAACCAAAGTAAGGAACCAACCAAAGTAAGGAACCAACCAAAGTAAGGAACCAACCAAAGTAAGGAACCAACCAAAGTAAGGAACCAACCAAAGTAAGGAACCAACCAAAGTAAGGAACCAACCAAAGTAAGGAACCAACCAAAGTAAGGAACCAACCAAAGTAAGGAACCAACCAAAGTAAGGAACCAACCAAAGTAAGGAACCAACCAAAGTAAGGAACCAACCAAAGTAAGGAACCAACCAAAGTAAGGAACCAACCAAAGTAAGGAACCAACCAAAGTAAGGAACCAACCAAAGTAAGGAACCAACCAAAGTAAGGAACCAACCAAAGTAAGGAACCAACCAAAGTAAGGAACCAACCAAAGTAAGGAACCAACCAAAGTAAGGAACCAACCAAAGTAAGGAACCAACCAAAGTAAGGAACCAACCAAAGTAAGGAACCAACCAAAGTAAGGAACCAACCAAAGTAAGGAACCAACCAAAGTAAGGAACCAACCAAAGTAAGGAACCAACCAAAGTAAGGAACCAACCAAAGTAAGGAACCAACCAAAGTAAGGAACCAACCAAAGTAAGGAACCAACCAAAGTAAGGAACCAACCAAAGTAAGGAACCAACCAAAGTAAGGAACCAACCAAAGTAAGGAACCAACCAAAGTAAGGAACCAACCAAAGTAAGGAACCAACCAAAGTAAGGAACCAACCAAAGTAAGGAACCAACCAAAGTAAGGAACCAACCAAAGTAAGGAACCAACCAAAGTAAGGAACCAACCAAAGTAAGGAACCAACCAAAGTAAGGAACCAACCAAAGTAAGGAACCAACCAAAGTAAGGAACCAACCAAAGTAAGGAACCAACCAAAGTAAGGAACCAACCAAAGTAAGGAACCAACCAAAGTAAGGAAGAAATGAGAAGAAGAGAAAAACCAAAATGACCGCAAATAGAGGTCGTGGAACCGTCCGTCTCTGGACGCAGGCGCTAACTACCCCCTTGAAGGGGAGGGACTCCTTTTAGTCGCCTCTTATGACAGGCAGGAATACCTCGGGCCTATTCTAATCCCCGGACCCGCAGGGGGGGGGGGGGGGTTGCAGCATGTGGAGGTTGCCTGCAAACTATTGAGGTTAATTGTGTATTATTGGGGGGGGGCTACAAACAGCAAAAGTAAGACACTGAAACATAACTGTTGATCTGTCGGCTACATTATTTACCGTCGTCAGTGTCCGAATTACAAATCGGATTCTTCAGCCAGTGTAGCAACGCAGTACGTCGACACCGAGGACAACAAACAAAATAAAGAAAGCAGGTGGAACCACTACACAGACATAACAGCATCACTTTTGCAACCTTTAAAATATCAACACAGCTTCTATTCTCTGAATAAATAATAAGAGTCTAGAATCATAAAACGTTTTGGTGGTGCGCTTGATAAGCACACCTTTTCCATCGCATGTTTGAAGCTGCAATGCAATGTTTTTGGGCATTCTTTAGGAAACATAACTTGTCACAGTCTTCCAGTTTACTAAACTCTTCATTTGCTTGCCCACTAACAACTTGTAACCAGATAACATAATGTGAATTCATTACGAAGGGCTTGAAAAAGTCAATTTTTCTCATTGTGGAAACTTTCAAAATGTGAGCTGGAAAGGTTGAAATGTGTTTTCAATTTCTGTAGGCAGTATGTGAATCAAAGATGTTTGGCTCTGAAAACTGTGTGAACTTGCTAATAGTTCTTCAGATGAAACTGTGATCCTCCCCACCACCAGCTTTTCTGAACTCCGCTTATGGGAGTGATCCTTACAATACATTCTCCACTCCTGAAATTATTTCAGCCCCAACTTACAATAACCTATTGTCCTTACATTCTGCACCCAACAGGTGCCTATGCTAAATACAATTTCCCGTACTTCGCATCACAGTAACACTCTGCAGACAACTGGCAGAATGTCACCAGTATGGAAAATGCTGAACTTATGAAAATATTTGTCCTAGGCTGTTTTGAATTGCATGGGATTCAAACTCTATTTGCACTGTGTTTGGTTTCCTGGTGCAGTCCGAATTCCTGTACTGTTGTAGGGATTGTTAGTTCATCCAGAATTTTGTGCTTTTTGGTGTCTTTTTGGAGGGGGGGGGCACCAATTTCTGGGTACATCAGCCACAACAAGTAACACATACAGTGGATTACCAAATAAAAATAAAATACATTTTATAAGTAAAAAAATATTTAGGCTGTACTTAATGACAATATTACGTAAAGGACAGATTGCTACTCACCATATAGCAGAGGCAATATCTCTATATGGTGAGTAGCGATCTATCCTTTATGTAATATTGTCATTATTCCATCCTGGGTTTTCCATTGTTTGATCTTCCTCAGTATTTGTGTGTGCATAGGAGTCAGTGCCAGAGGTACCAGAGTGACCAAGTTGCTTGGTGTTAACAGCAATATAATGTTAAACTGAAGAGTACACACTCCACTCTAAGCACCTTTTGAAATTTTAACCCCACAGTACAGTGAATCAAGAGAATTAGTCATGTATCATTTAAGTCCCTGGTTCAGAAATGTCACTTGCTATTTATGAATGGCGTTTACTTGCGAAGAAGTGCTGTACAATTTCATTCTGTTCCAGAGCCATGAAGTTGCCATAGATTACTGAAATTTACAGGTTTGTTACCATTGTTTTCTCTGCTATTTGAAGAAAACTTTACTATCCATAATCCATGCAGAAATTTCTACTTTCACTTTGTTTCAGGTAACTTAAGAAAGAAATTACATTTGTTCCTCAGGCGCGTGTAATTAGAAAGATTTGACAATAGTAAGCATTATTCTATTTCCTAAATCAGTTCATTTGTTCTGATGTGCCATACTGACGAACAGCACATGGAAACATTGAATAAGCTTTTTTCATTATGCACTTAAATTTTTACCAAACTAGTTACATTTCAGTTTTATAAATGAACTTCTACAGTTTACTTATTATTGGTGAACACTTCCATCATATGTAGTTTTAAGAATCTTCGCCTTTTGTGTAATCTAAGTTGTAGCTAGTCATACACTGGACTGTGGTTTAGTGATTGACAGCTACATGAAGTCTTAAAGCAGTGGCTCATTACTTACTAGCAGTAGTGTGTTAACTAAAAATCTACAAAATGCCTATTTACTACAGAACTTTGAGTGCATAAAGTTTGTCAGAAAAGTTGACAATTCTCAAAAATATTTTGCTGATACATAACACTATTGTCTTCCTGCAACTGATACTCTCAACTGTAAGTTATAAAATAAGATGTGAAGTGTAAAGGTACAGCTTGTGGAGGTGGTGCTTTTATTTTGTATGTGGTGAACTGCATCAAGGAACGACATTTATGTTCAACATGGGACAGCAATCACAACAACTTTGTGAGAGGAAATACACTATGTGATCAAAAGTATCTGGACACCTGACTGAAAATGGGGGTGCTCAGATACTTTTGATCACATAGTGTACATGCTCTGACATGGAAGTAAGTATTCAGTGGTTCACCAGCTGCCTTAGAAATGTGTAGACTTCCAAAGTATAGTTATATGAACAATGGATGCATGTAATCAGAGACAAAAGAAACCACTTTACTCTTATTCTGTACACAGAATGTAGTATAATTATGTCAGTAACTGAAGTTAATCATAAAAATAAGGCGCAGGAATCCTGAATTTTAAAGCAGTTTTGGTCCTCTACTTCTTTGACTACAACTACTCCAACTACAACAGGCACATGAAGGTAAATCAAAGCCAACACCATGCATTTATGTGTTTTATTTATTATGAAAAGCAATAGTACAGAAAAGAGACTTACCTCCTCCAAAGCTTGCCATAATTCCTCATCTGAATGTTCATCAAAAGGATCCAGATTTGAGCGCATTGTTCCAGAAAAAATAACCGGTTCTTGAGGAATTATTGAAAGTTTTCGGCGAAATTCTTGTAGCCCAATATGTTTAGTATCAATTCCATCAATAATAACTGACCCAGTTGTGTGTGCTAGACGGAAGAGAGCTGTAATGATTGATGATTTACCAGCTCCTGTCCGGCCGACTATACCAACCTATGACAATGGGAATTCCTTATGTATTAAAAATATTAAAACTTTAAATAATTATTTTGTTCTGTCAGCAGTTACTTTCAGCACTCACGCATGCACAAATGGCTGTCAAGACCACTGCTGCCCATCAAGTGGGAAAAAGAAAGTAGCCAGACAGTGTTCTTTATGGTATTTGTAACGGTGCCTAGATAATGTAGAAGTAATGGTGGGGCATTTCATGAGCTGTAGACATCTTAGATACCCTGGAACGAATGACAGCTCTTCACAGCCTGAAGAAAAACCAAAGAACCCAAGAAGATACAGTAAACAAGAACAGAAAACTATAACCCAAGAAGATACAGTAAACAAGAACAGAAAACTAGAACCCAACAAAAAGACAAACAAGTTGAGAGTGGAAAAATTAAATTTAATAACCTTGACAGGAAAGCCTGAAGAGATTGTAGGCATGATGGAGAGGAGAAAGTCATATTCTTGGATTGAGTGAGACCAAGTTGGAGGGAAAAATAACTAAATTGTTGAGAGGGGGGTACAGATACTGGCAGGATCACAATGAAGAAGCAAAAATGGAGTGGGGTTTGTGTTTTACAAAGACATTGATCCAGTTACAGATGTGAGCTTTGTAAGTGAAAGGATAGTAAGAGAAAGAGTGAACTTGGGAAAGAATAGTTCTACTATACTCCAAGTGTACTCACCTTAGCAAGTGTGCAGTGAGGAAGAAAAAAACGAAATTCCTTGAAGAACTTTAAGACCAAGTAAGAGACAATAGCATTATGATAATTGGGGATCTGAATGCTCAGATTGGCATGGATAGAAATGGATATGAGGTGGTGATCGGGGCCCCCTTTTCGATACGGAAGACGAAATGTTGAGGGTGAAGAAATTCGAAGTCTGTGCATAAGCAATCATCTTTTAGTGAAGAATACATTCTTTGAGAAACAAGATAGCCATAAGATTACTAGATATGGTTGAGATGGCAAATTAAGACCGTTATAGACTATATATTAACAGACAAATTAATTGGAGGAAAAGTAAGGGACACTAAAGTCATACCAAGTGAACACTTTGATAGCGACCGCAGGTTACTAGTAGCTGATGTAAATTATTAGATGAAAAGTTTGAATGCTGTACAAAGAATGCCAAAAATTCAGCAGTGGAAGTCGAAAGAAGAAAATAAGAAAAGTTTCAAATATCTAGTAGCTCAAAAATTGCCAAAAACTGAAAGGGGTAGTGTAGTGGAAGAGTGGAACATATTTAGAACATCAATAGTTAATAGTGCTGTGCAGATATGCAGAAAAACAAAGGGTTAAGTTGAAGACAAAGAAACCAGTTGGTGGAATGATAGAGTAAAACACGCAATAAAAAAAATAATATGGCAAAGAAAAACATGGAGTTTGAAAAAATCGGAACCAAGGGCTGGTACCAAAAGATGAACATGAACACAAGGTGACAACATTTGAGAAGGAATACCAACAAAAGAAACTCCAAGCAAAGAGAATTGTGAAAGAAAAAAAAAGGAGGAGAGTTGGGAAATATTCACCCAGAAACTAGAGCCGGATAGCAAAGGGAACCAAAATCTGCTATATGGGTTACTGAAAAGTAAAAGATCTGATAGATAAGACATAAAAACAATTGAAACAGATGATGGGGATATTATCAGGAACATGGAAGATATCAGAGGAGATATGAATTACTTTGAAATCTTACTGAATGCGGAAGGTGCACAAGAAAGTGACACCGAAGTCTTTGAACTAGAGGAAGAGCAGGATTCAATCTCTTGGTTAGAAATTGGGAATTCCCTGAAACAGATGAAAAGTGGGAAGCAGCTGGAGTAGGTGAGCTGACAGCGGATATGATTAAAGCTGCAGGAATCCATGAAATACAACGGTTACACCAGGTGCTGGGGGTGATATGGAAAGAGAAAGTGCCGTATGAATGGAGAAAAGGAATTATAATACCATCATTCAAGAAAGGTAGTAGAAAGAAGTGCACCAACTACCAAGGAATCACACTGCCTTTAGATAAGGGAGAAGGCCATAGGAAAAAAAGATTGCAGAAAAATTATAGAACACCAATTAGAGGAACAACAGCATGGGTTCAGAAGTAATAGGGGAATAATGGATCTCATTTTCTTCCTCCGTCAGTTAATGGAGAAATACTGGGAAAAAAGAAAGGACTTGATAGTCGTATTCATGGATTTAGAAAAGCATTTGACAATGTACCAAGGGATAAAAATATGGGAATGTTTGAGAAAACAGTGTTCCTGATACATTAATTAAGGAAGCCCAGATGCTGTACAATGGTTGAGAGAGCATTGTACAAGTAGGAGGTGGAAGATCAAAATGGTTTAAGACAAAGAGGTGTTCAGCAAGCCAGTTTGCTCTCCCCTTTACTTTTCATTACACTTATGGACACAATCATGAAAGAGACCAAGGAAGGAGAAAATGAAGATCTCAAGGCTTTTGTTTTTGCTGATGACATCACCATTTGGGGAGAGATGGAAATGTAGGTTCAGAGGAGACTAGATTACTGGAACACAAAATTTAAAAAATTCAAGTTAACTGTGAGTAGGAACAAGACAGTGGCAATGAAGATGAGCAGGACACCCACACCTTGTCATATCTTACTGGAGTGGAGAAGGTTGAATGTGTGAAAAGCTTCAATTATCTGGGTAGCATCATATCACACGATGGAAGTTCTAAACTATAAGTCTTAAACAGAATAACAAAAGAATCTAACTTCTTTCACTAAGTATGAAATCTAATCTGGGACAAGGAAGCCCCTCAAAGAGCCAAACAGCCCATGTATGAAATGTATCTCCAGTCAATCATGATGTATAGTCTAGAGGCCTGTGTCATAAGAGAGAATAGAGTCAAATACAGGCATGTAAAATGAAGTTCCTTAGGTCAGCTCTACAAAAAACTAGGAGATTGAGTCAGGAATGATTATGTAAGGAGATACCTGCAAGTGAATTGACTACAAAGGGGAGAATGAGTGCTTTGAGACTCAAGTGGTTCGTCCATGTGAAGTGAATGCACTTGACTCAAACTCCACACCAGTATTTGGAGATGGAGGTACCAGGAAGAAGACCAGTTGGGAGGCCTAGAAAGAGATGGACAGACCAGGTTAAGGGAGGTCAAGAGGAGAGAAGTAACATGGGACGTAGTGAAGAAGGAAAAGCTATACCAGGACAGAAACCAATGGAGGCATATCGTTCATAAAGTTCCTACCCGGCTCGCTGGAAGGAAATCCTGACGATGATCCTGATGGAAGTTAGAAATCTGGATTCAAAATATTTCAGCACAGTTTAGATTCTCTTGGTATTTGAAAGATTGTGGATGCAAAAATATCATGTCTTCATAATCCACAGAACCATGGAAAGCAGTACACAAGGCACATTGGAGACAGCATTTAAATTACAGCACAAATTTTCTTTTCTGGCAAATAATGGTTAATAGTGTGTAGTGCCATGTGTAGTGAGGTCACAGATGGAGACATTGCTTGCTACACGTATGGTGAACCAGGAGTCCCAAGCCCATGGCTGGCAACTGCTATCACTCCTCTCATATTGCGAAGTTTAAGAATGCTGTAGAAAACACTGATGCACTGGTGAACATTGCCACAGGAAACTGGTATCTGCTTAAAATGGTGAATAGTGCAGATGGCACAGTTTTGTATATTAAAGATAGAACCAAAGGTTTGAATGCCTGTTAAAACAAAACCGTCTGAAAACCATGTGGGCAACTACCCTGCTTTATTGGGCATGGTTAGGTGTGTGGGTTATTGGCTGAATGGACTTTTATTCAAGTGCAGTTCATAGAGAGAACTTTTCAATGAAAATATCAGCCCCTTTTGTAAATATTTGCTATCAAAGTAGTATTAGATGTTCAGCGAAAGAGAGTGACGAAGACAGTAAGTTTAAAACTGACATTCAGTAATAAAACAGATTATGGAAGATTATACTTTTGGTGGATCAATTCATTTAACTGGAAAGGTCATTGACCATTATTATAAACTGCTTTGATAATTTACTATAGTAAGAAAACTGTAAAATGCTATTAATTCTGTTACAGATGGGCTGTTTATCACAGATGCAATGAACACAATCTGCAAGGACATAAAGAAGTGGAAATCTTAAGAAGTATGGACACATGACCAGTCTACAAGGGATGGAACTGTGTGTTCAACATTCCAATTAGTGCCCTCCATGCTACTACCATAGCTAACAAGTGAAAGCTCACTAAAAGCCCAAGTTCACTTTCCCCATGTAGATTGAGTGCAGTTGTGCATTGTGACTGCAACAAAACCACCATGGTGATAAAACATAACTGTTAAATGAATTCAAGGCCGTCCAAAATCACAGAACTATTGGCAATGACTGTAGATGGTACTCACTGCCCACCCTACTCTACCCCTCTGTTTTAACTTATATAGTAGTTTCTGTAACTATGCACACCCACATAATTGTCACACTATGTTCTTTCTCTTTCTAGGGTAACCTTTTTATGTGGAGGCACTGACATTTTACTAAGTTGCTTGCTCAATCTTTAACAGCTCAGTGACCACCCAGCAAAACATCTGCTGCATTACCACCCCCCCCCCCCCTCCCTGCTTAGGCACTATTATGTGATTCAGTTGCAGTCAGTGTTAATGGACGTTCATTTCAGATAACCAGTAAGAAATCTGGCCTGGAATGTCAATTTGAACTCTAAGTATAATAAGTTCGGAAATTTTTATAAGACTGCATTAAAACAAATATAAAATTTTAGCATGAAATTTACACTTAATTTGGCAAAAAATGTGCTTACTTTTTCTTTAGGCTGCACTGTGAAACAGAGATTTTTGAGGACTGGTGGATTCATTTTGTCATATGACAAGGAGACATCCTTGAATTCTATTTTTCCTTCAGATGGCCAGTTAAATGTTTCTATAACTGAAAAGTTTAGCAAGTCATTAGATTTGTGATTAACATATGTACAAGAAATTAGTAAGTGATCTAAATCATACGCAATAAGTATATTCACAAATTCAGGTTTTTACCAAATTGTTTCACCTTACAAGACATGTATTTGTAATCACTGAACAGTGATTAAAATCTACTGAAATAATGTATGTGAGAAGTTGCTAGTAAACACTGATTAGGGTAATTTTATGGCAATTATGTGACAGTTTATGACAGTAAACAAACTGCAGATTAAAAAATTTCTTTTCTTTAGTAGTGTGCCAAAACAGAGCACTAAACTGACATACAAATCAGATGTTAAGATTGTAAACTTTCAATCCACCTGTCAAACTGTAATACAAGATGTGGCTCAGGACCTAGTCCTTTGTTTCTTTGTCTTCTTCAGATATATTAATATATGAACTCCCATATGTAGCTGACACACCACAATCTTATTCTGTGATGCAGATAACATTTTGCTACTACTGGTATAAGAGAATTACACTTCAGTGATCTGTGCCTCAAAGCAACAGTCACCAAATGTCTGTTATTGATATTGAAAGCAGGCAGTTCTCCTCACACCATAGTAAGTTTATGTACCAGTTCTGAGTGTGTACATTGATGAAAATTACTGTGGATGAAGCATATTTATTTTCTTTGTGGAGAAATCTGTAGTTCCATAATATAACCAAATATTAAAAATAGTGTACTATGGAACAATTTGCTCCTTTCTTAACAGTGAAATTTAGTTAAGAGGGTATGCAGTTGATGTTCATTTAAACAGAATGTTAGTACTGAGAATAGTATGACATAGGTAATACAAAATCACAACAGGTCTTGCTTGTGCAGGGCAAATATTAACAATATATTCTTTATATTTGTTCTGATCAATTGATTTGATCTAAAAGCTTCCAACATTGGAAGTGGAATTTAAATTTCTGACACACAAATGTATATTCATTCAATGAACTTAAAGACTGATAGGAACCAGTAACTATAACATTATAGATGTAAGAAATGTAAGATACAATTTTCTGTCACTTTTTAATGCAGTTGTATTAATATTACTATATTTAGCTTTTGTGAAAACCATTGCTTTGATAGCTCCATTCAGAAATGATCTAAATACACGATGGGCCATCAGTGACCTAGCAATCCAAGGAAAGAGTATTCACAGCACAGGCTGAACACTGAAGTGGCTTCAGTTTTATAAAATACATACAATTTCTTCAAAGTGAAACTCAGACTAACTTTACTAAATGCTGTTCATTACTGTTGACCATTCATTATTATGTTATGAAAGATCTTTGATTCCCCACCAAGTGATCAGTCATCAGACTATGTATTAGTCTCTTGTGGCATCATCATCTCAGACTATAATGTATACAGAGCACCAAGTAGTAATATTCCAAATTTTATGACCAAATTAGAAGTTCTGCTGAATAGTGTCCGCTCATTAAATATGAGAATAATACTTTGTGGTGATTTTAACATTGATTTATCAAAAAACAGTAATGCTAAACTTTATTTGTTAAACATGACCAAATCCTTTAATATGATCCCCACAATACACTCTCCAACAAGATCAACAGAGCATACTGATTCGATAATTGAGCAAATCTTCATAACTAATACTGGTTACAAATTCACTGGCGAAGTACTGAGCATGGGATACAGTGACCATGATGCTCAACTACTGAGCGTTGACATGGAAAATAGTAAAATCAGCCCCAAAAAAGTATTTCAAAGAAGAAACTTTTCAGATGGCAATATTAGGATTTTTAACTTCCTATTAGCTAAGGAAAATTGGGACAATGTTTACATGCAAACAACTGTTGATAATATGTTCTTAAGCTTCCATAACACCTTCCTTTTGAAACAAAAACTTCAAGCAATCAAAATAGAAAGTCATGGGTAACAAAAGGAATCAAAATTTCTAGTGAGAGAAACAGATTTCTCCAATATTGCTCCAAAAAATACATAGTCACTGAAGAATTTTCTGACTATTGTAAAGCCTACGAAAAACTTATCTTAGAGTGATTAGACAGGTAAAACTTTTAAGGAATGACAATTTCATAAGAAACTCTTCAAACAAAATGAAAGCTATGTGGAAAGTTATTAAAAAAGAAACTTTTAGTTCAACACCTAAAAAGGAAAACATTTCTCTAACACTTAATGACTCTAAGGTCACAGATCCATACACAGTTGTAAACAAGTTCAATGAATATTTCACCTCACTAGCAGAAGATCTCATTCAGGCAAACTGCAAGGTATCTTTCTTCAATTCCACCAATACGTCAAACAGCACTAATGCTACAATGTTTGTTTATGAAACAAACCCTGATGAAATTAGGAACATAATAAAATTGTTATCCAATAAAATCTCTAGTGGCTATGATGAAGTACCTGACCTCATATTAAAGGTGTGTGCTCCCCATATAGTAAAGCCATTATCAACCATCTACAATCAATCATTAAAAACTGGAATTTTTCCAGATGCTCTCAAAATAGCTAAAGTCTCGCCATTACTAAAGAAAGGTTCTCCTGATTTAGTATCCAATTATAGACAATTATCCATATTAAGCATCTTTTCAAAAATCCTGGAAAAACTTTATGACAGGCTTATAAATTTCATAAAAAACCACGCACCAATCAGCATTCAACAACATGGTTTTAGTAAATCTTTATCCACCCAGACAGCAATTTTTGAACTGTTGGACCACATACTGAAGTCAATTGACCAACATAATATAGCTGCAGGTATCTTCTTAGATCTCTCTAAAGCCTTTGATGTACTAGATCATAAAATACTGCTTGCTAAATTGGAAAGAAGAGGAATAAGAGGTGTGGCTCACAACTGGCTATGCTCTTACCTACAAAACCGCAGACAGAAGGTATCACTTCAATACGATATTAATGTACAGAATAAAATAGAGTTCTCCTCTCGGAGGAAAGAACAATAAGATATGGTGTTCCCACGGTTCTGTTCTAGGGCCATTACTTTTCCTCATTTACATAGATGATCTTGTTGAACGTATGAGCCCACAAAAAACTATCATGTTTGCTGATGATACAAGCATAGTGTTGACTGGATCTAGCCCTGTGAATCCCTTCAGACAATATCTGATAACTCTATGAAAAAACTTTCTGAGCAGTTTAACAAAAATGGCCTAATTGTTAATAGTGGGAAAACTGTATGTATCAACTTCCCTCTAATTCCCACATCCAATCAAAAAACTATCCAAGTAAAGTTAAATAATGATAAAATTGAAAATGTAAATGCAACAAAATTTTTGGGTCTATGGGTCCAACAAAATTTAAAATGGGACACACGTATAAACAACTTATCAAAGAAACTCTCATCATTGTGCTATGGACTAAGAATACTAAAATCTACTACAAGTAAATCCACACTAATGCAAGCATACCATGCGCAGTTCCACTCATTGCTCCGCTATGGAATCCTCTTTTTGGGAAATTCAACTCACAGCACAAATATATTTAAACTACAAAAAAGAGCACTGAGGATAATTGTGGCCTCAAAAAGCTGGAGTCCTGTAAATGTCAATTTATAAAACTTAATGTTCTAAGCATCCCATCCCTATTCATTCAAGAAACAATCCTATTCACCAGGGAATACCTCTCAAGAACAGGCAAATTAATCCAAAACAATGATATACACGCTCATTATACCAGAGGGCAATCTAATATCCATCAAATTTTTTCAAGGACATCATCATACCAAAAATATATAACTCATCTGGGTGTCGTATTACACAATAAAATTCCAGAACAAATAAAAACTGCTCCAGATCCAATATTTAAAAATAAACTAAGGGCATTTCTGACAAAGCACTGTTTCTATTCAGTACAAGAATTCCTGGAAATGAAAAATTATAAAGTTCCTTTGTAAAATACTGTGATTAGAGTAAAACATTCTGTAGGCAAAATAATAACCTAATTTCTACTATACACAACTATGTTTCAGTTTCATTTCCCAAAATTTTTTAACTCTCTTTGATTGTACAAGTACACATTCTATTAGTATTAAAACTTAATTGTCCGTGAAGTCTCAATGTTAATTTCATGTTTAATGTAGTTTTTAAATGACATTGTCCTTCTGTTGTGTTTCCAGTTGACATTTTCACTATCCTGTAATCTCAGTGATTATTTGTGTAAATTTAAAGTAGCACTACATTGCCTACATGTTTCTTAGTTCCCCACGTAAATTGTTTGTATTCTCTGTATGTGAAGTTACTATATTCATCAATGAACAATTTTGTGTACATTTTTTAAATGGCAGTCCATTGCCTATTTTTTTTCTCCAAACTACATATTCGTTAAGAAAAATGATTTGTCCTATATCATGTGTACTTTGTACAATATGTGATCCACAGGATGGATAAATAAATAAATAAATAAATACAATACAAATACAATACAATAAAATACAGACTCATTTGCACAATTACACCCTCAGTTATTTGTTGCATGTATTCCAGTCTCAGTTTTCCCTCTTAATACCATATCTCTAACAGATTCTTTTGAGATTTTCTGACATTCCATGATTCACTGAACTAACTGCTATGTTCCCAAGGTACATTTTCAATTTTTTTTCTGAAAACTGAGGTTTATGTTTGATTTTAGTAGACTTCATTTGGCCAGAAATGTTCTCTTTGCCTATATTAATCTGGTTTTATATTCTGATTCATCCATCTTGTCTCATTTTGCTTCTAAGATAGAATTTCTCCTCTGTGTACTTCATGATAATTTATATTTTAATTTTGTCACTAAACTTATTTCTGCTCTCATTACTTTCTTATTTCTTTGAATTACTCTCCCTCCATATTCTGTACTCAGGCTATTCATTCCAGTCATCAAGTCCTGGTAATGTTTCAGTTTCACTGAGGACAGCAATATCCTCTGCAAATCATATTGATATCCTTTCAGCTGAATTTTTATCCCACTCTAATCTTTTTATTCCTATCATGCCTTTTTCAATGTGTAGATTGAACTATTGGGGTGAAACACTGTTCTTTGTCTCCCATTCTTATTGTTCCTCTTCCTTAATATACTTTCGCATATTACCCATCTTTCTCTATATCTTACTCCTATCATCCTCAAAATGTAACATCTTGCACCATTTCACACTGTCAAACACTTTCTATGAAAAAATCATTTTAGCATTTATATTTCTGTAATTTTTCTTCCATTATCAAGCACGTCAGCAGTGCCACTTTCATGCCCTTACCTTTCCTACAGACAAAGTGGTCATCCAAACAGATACTCAGTTTTCTTTTCCATTTTTTTTCTGTATTATTCTTGTTAGTAACTTGGCTGCATGAGCTGTTAAGTTGATCATTTGATAGTTCTCACACTTACCTGTTCTTTGAGAGTGTGTGAATGATATTTTTCAAGTTGTATGATGGTAAGTCTCCAGTCTCACAAAGATGAGATGCTGAGTTGCAGACAGGCTCAACAAAAAGATTATTTTGCATTGAGCTTTCAGCCGAAGCTTTCCTCAAAAAAAAAGGGGTTGGTTGGTTGGTTGTTTGAGGGTTAAGGGACTAAACAGCAAGGTCATCAGTCCCTTGTTTCAAATGTGGTCCATTCTGCTAATGTGATATCTCAGGAAAGTCACAACAATAAAAGGGAAAAGGCTAAAAAGGTAAAAGTGCAGTCATGTTGTCAATGGTAAAAACAAAATGAGGGAAGTCAGCAAGAGATCGAACCCAACGCTACGCTGAAGCAGCATAGGCAAGACCACCTGTGACTTAAAAGGAGCAACCGCAAGAACGTAGAAGTACGTATGGGAAAAGGAGACTAACCAATCCTAAAAAAAAAAGTGGGTAAAAACAGACTAAAATGGGAAGAAAAGAGGAGCTCGGTCAGGGAGGTGAGTCGGGAATCTCCCAACACGGCTTACAGTGGGAGACACCCAAACACTCACCGCCCTGCCCCAACACCAGAGAGGGATTGAAAACCTTAAAACTGAGAATAAAAACCACTTTCCCGGAGGAAACCGAGAACCAGAAAGACCATCCGGGAATCGTCAGCCAACATCAAAGGTAAAGTGTGGGGGAGGCTGTACTTAGCACGCAGAGCCAAAAGAAGGGGGCAGTCAACCAAAATGTGGGCTACTGACTGGAAGACTCCACAACCACAAAGTGGGGGTGGCTCATCACGCAAAAGAAAACCATGGGTCAGCCTGGTATGGCCAATGCGGAAACAACACAGTGTGGTCGAGTCCTTTCAGGAGAGGCGAAAGGAAGAACACCACGGACCTGGTGACACCATAATCGCACGAAGTTTATTAGACGGGGGAGTAGCCTCCCAAGAATTGGCCCATGACTGTGCAAAGTGGGATTGGATGTGAGCCGTAAATCCACTACAGGAAGGGTTACAGAAAATGGGGGGTAAGTAACTGCTCCCCCAGCCAAACGATCAGCGAGCTCATTACCCGGGATACCCACATGGCCAGGGACCCAAAGGAAGTCAATGGAACAAGCAGCACGGTGAGTATCAGCGAGATGGTCATGGATGGCAGAGACCAAGCGATGGCGCGAAAAACACCGGTCAATAGCAAGAAGGCCACTCATCGAGTACGTACATAACAAAACGCAGTTGTGTTGGGACTGTTTAATAAAGGTAAGGGCCTGGGAAATTGCCATCAATTCCGCAGTAAACACCCCACATGTAGGTGGCAGCAGATGACTTTCCGTTCCAACAGAGGACGTGAAGGCATACCCAACACGATCAGCAGATTTAGAGCCATCAGTGTAAAAAACAACAGCATCCCGAAACTCCCATAAAATTTGGCGGAAAAAGGAACGGAACACCACCGGGGGATGGAATCTTTCGGACCTCGGCGGAGATCCATCCGAATTCGAGGCCGAGTAACTAACCAAGGGGGGGTGGAGGGGAGGGAGCGAGGAAGACAGAACGAAGGAGGAGGCTGAAAATCACGGCAAAGAGATGCAAGGCGGAGCCCAACTGGTAAACGCGCCCGAGGACGGGAGTTGGGTGGGCGATGTCTGTGGTCTGGGAGCAGTATAGAATAGGAAGGATGAGTGGGAGAGGAATGGATAGCAAGTGCATAAGACACCAGAAACTGGGACCGCCGAATAGAAAGGGGGGGAATCCCAGCTTCAACCAGGAGACTATCAACAGGGCTAGTAGGGAAGGCACCGGTAGCCAAACGGATACCACGATGGTGGACTGGATCCAGCACGTGCAGTGTGGAAGGAGCAGCTGAACCATAAACTTGACAACCATAGTCCAAGCGAGACAGAACGAGAGCACGATAAAGACGGAGGAGGAGGGAACGGTCCGCACCCCAAGAGGAGTGGGCAAGGAAGCGAAGGACATCGAGTTTTCGGAAACATCCTACCTTCAGGAGTCTGATATGGGGCAGCCAAGTGAGCTTGTTGTCGAAAAGAAGACCCAAGAAACGAAACTGTGGGACCACAGGCAATCGTTGTGCAGCGACAGAGAGCTCTGGATCAGGGTGGATCGTAGTACGGCGACAGAATTGGACCACTCGCGATTTTAAAGGAGAGAATTGAAACCTGCGTGAGAGGGTCCATGCAGAGGCACGCCGTATAGCTACCTGGAGCTGCCGCTCTGCAGATGCCATCGAGGAGGAACTAACCCAAATGCAGAAATCATCCACATACAGGGCAGGGGCGACCAAAGGACCGACAGAGGCTACAAGTCCATCGATAGCAATGAGGAAAAGAAGAACACTCAAGACAGAACCCTGTGGGATGCCCGTCTTGTAGGTCCGTGGAGAACTAAAAACAGTTCCAACTCGAACTCTGAATGACCGATGGATCAGGAACTGGCGGATAAAAATTGGGAGTGGGCCCCGAAGACCCCACTGATGAAGAGTGAGTAAGATGTGATGGTGCCAGGCAGTGTCATAGGCCTTGCGAAGGTCAAAAAACACCGCAGCCAAATGGCGGTGCTGGGAAAAAGCCTGCCGAACTGCAGATTCCAAGCGAAGTAAATGATTGATTGGAGACCATCCATCTCGAAAGCCACACTGGTAAGGCGACAATGGATCCCGAGATCCGAGGACCCAATTGAGCCGATGGGCTACAATCCGTTCAAGTAACTTACAAACAACATTGGTCAAACTAGTTGGCCGATAGCTGTCAACAGATAGGGGGTTCTTACCAGGCTTAAGGACAGGAACCATGATGCTATCCCTCCACTGAGAAGGGAAGTCACCCTGGAGCCAGATACGGTTAAACACCCGAAGATGATGTTACCGTTGTGGAGCACTGAGATGTTGAAGCAGTTGGTTATGAATGGAATCTGGGCCAGGGGCTGTATCATGAGAAGAAGATAGAGCAGAAAGAAATTCCCATTCAGTAAAAGGTTCATTGTAAGATTGTGACTCACAAGGGGTGAAAAACATGAGGTGGAAGCTTCAGCCAGCTGTTTTTGATGAAGGAAAGCAGCTGGATAGGAGGCTGACGCTGACGTCACTGCAAAATGGGTCGCAAGATGTTCTGTAAGAACTAATGAGTCCGTACAAATGCCATCTGGGAGGTGAAGGCCTGGGAGGGTGGACTGCCGATGGCAACTTTGGAGAGAGCGAAGTGTAGCCCATACCCGTGAGAGAGGGACAGTAGAACCAAGGGAAGAAACGAATCGTTCCCAACATATCTGCTTGCTCCGTCTGATTAAATAACGGGCTTTAGCGCGGAGGCGTTTGTAGGTAGTAAGGCTGGCTACGGATGGGTGCCTCTTAAAGTGTTGCAAAGCTTGACAGCAATCACAGATGGTAGTGGCAATGGCCGTACTCCACCACGGGACTTGCTGACGACAAAATGGTCCAGATGAGCGCGGGACAGCAAGGCTAGCAGCACAAACAATCGCGTCAGACACGTCACGCAGGACGTCATAAATACTACCCGACAAAGAGGGAGAAAAAATGGCCTGTGCAGTGTATAGAGGCCAATCGGCACGTTGGAAAGACCAACGAGGTAACCTGTCCATCGGGTAGTGGGAAGGGAGCGTGATAATCAATGGGAAATGGTCACTATCACAAAGGTCGTCATGCGGCGACCAGTGTAATGAAGGGAGGAGAGAGGGAGAAGAAAGAGAAAGATCAATGGCAGAAAAGGTACCATGACCGGCACTGAAATGAGTAGGGGAGTCATCACTAAGAAGGCACAAGTCGTGGTCTGCAATGAACTGCTCTATAAGAAGACCTCGTCTAGATGGAAAGGCACTGCCCCACAAGGGATGATGAGCATTAAAATCCCCAAGGAGGAGGAAGGGAGGAGGAAGTTGCTGAAGAAGGGCAGTTAAGGCAGCAGGTGTAAGTCCTGTCAGGAGGGAGATAAAGATTGCAAACTGTGACTGCAGAGTCGAAGTGGACCCTAACAGCAACCGCTTCCAATGTAGTTTGGAGAGGAATCCATGTGCTAGCAATGTCTGTACGGACCAACATACAAACGCCACCAGAAGCCCGCAGGGGTCCGACCCGATTTCGACAGAAAACACTGAACCCATGGAGGGTCGGTGAGTGAGCATCAGTAAAATGAGATTCCTGGAGAACCACACAAGCTGCAGAGTAGGACGAAAGAAGGGATTTCAGTTCCGGAAGGTGACAATAGTATCCATTACAATTCCCTTGGAGAACCACAGAACGATGATTTAAATGGGGGCTGGGGGGCTGAACACACTAAAGCCAGTCATACCACCGGGTCCCCACCCGTCACCGACAAGGAGGGGGCGACATCCATGAACAACAGGTCAGAATCCAGTTGTGAAGTCGGGGAAGGGACCTCCGGTGACACCAGAGGCTCTTTGTCCCGGGTCTTATGTTTCTTCTTTTCAGGCTGAGATCGAGGAGGGCTGTGTGGCATAAAGGAGCCAGCTGCAGCAAGATCAGGAACAGAAAGAGACCAGGCGACCTGGGGGCCAACAGACTGCAGCTCTCGCGGTCATCGCACAGCAGCAGACCTTTGGCCTGGAAGGCACCGGGAAGGGGCATCCTGGGACAGGCGCCCTTGACCGGCAGACGCCGAAGGAGTGGGACACTTCTCCGGCTGGGGAGGGGGAGCAGCACCCAGAGGAGAAGGTGTGGGAGCCACAGGGGAGGGGGGGGGGGAGGAGAGGGGTCCAGGATGGGGGTAAGGAAGGGGGAGGAAGGGGTGAAGATGTAACCAGGGCATAACTAGGTGTTATGGACACAGGGTTAAGACGTGTATATTTCTTACGGGCCTCTGTGTACGTTAAACGTGAGTACGTCTGTATCTTTTTTTCCTTCTTTTATACTGGGCAATCTGGTGAACGTGGAGAATGACTACCATGACGATTTACACATGCAGGAGGGGGAACACAGGGACTCCCATCATGGAGTGGACATCCACAGTCACCACAGAGAGGGGCCTGAGAAAAGCGGGAAGACATGTGGCCAAAACGCAAGCACTTCAAACCTCATAGGAGGTGGGATGTACAGCTTCACATCACACCGATAAACCATAATCTTAACTTTCTCAGGGAGGGTACCCCCATCAAAGGCCAGGATAAAGGCACCAGTATCAATGCGATCGTCTTTAGGACCCTTCTGAATACGCTGAACAAAGTGAACACCCCGCCGTCCGAGATTGTCCCGAAGTTCATCAGTTTGAAGGATGAGGTCCCTGTGAAAAATCACACCTTGTACCACATTTAGAGACTGGTGGGGGGTAATGGGCACAGGAATTGTACCAAGATGGTTACAGGCACGAAGGGCCACAGATTGGGCAGCTGAAGCAGTTTTTATCAGCAACGAACCCGACCCCATCTTGCTCAGGGACTCCACTTCGCCAAACTTGTCTTCAATGTGTTCCACAAAGAATAAAGGTTTGACACTGGTGAAAGTATCTCCATCAGTCCTGGTGCAAACTAGATAATGGGGGAAAGGTTTTGCCCCTAGCCGACGGGCCTGACCCTTTTCCCAGGGGGTACCCATGGAAGGGAAGGCCGAAGGGGCAAGAGATGCAGCACTTGAGGAATCAGTTCCACGCAGAGAGATGGCCGCAGAAGAACGGCCAGAGTTCTGGACCTGTATGTGTTTCATTTGCATAGCGTCCGCCCTGATACCACCCATTCCGATCAGGGGCTCTCCTCACGGGCGCCACCCAGCCACAGCAAGGGCCATCTGGCACGGCGGCCATTGCCAGCAGTTCCAATGCTCCAGGATGACGAGCAACCACTCCAAGGCATGCATGAGGAGGTCACAGCTCAGGTATCGGAAGTGTGTTCCCTGTGTGTTCAGGGGGCTCAACCAAAAGGGTACATAGCGACCCCACCACATGGGCTGGTTGCCGTGCTGGCTATGCACCCTAGCATCAGACAACGACGTGAAAGAGAAGGTGGAATGTACTAGGCGGGCGCACGTTGGAGACACCAGGTAAGGTGCTCTTCCCCAAATGGCTCACACTACGGAGGAGAAATTTTGTAATGGAGGTCAAACCCCAGAGGGGGACCAAGGAATGCCAAAAGGAGGCCATGATTATGCAACAAAGCCGAATTTTAAAACCAACAGAACCAGGAGGATAGCGGGGCCAACATAAGCAAGGACACCAAGAGAGGGAGAGGAGAGGGCGAGGGGAAAGGAGCATGGAGGGGAAAGGAGGGGAAGGGGAAGGAAATGCAGCCCAGGAGAGAAAGAAGGCTGCAATAGCTCAGGGCCCCGTGCTCGCCACGTACGTATCCACAAAAGAGTTGTGGACCCCTGGGGGGTCAAAAAAGGGGGGAGGGGGACAAAGGGGAGAGGGGGGGAACAAATTCACAAAATCAAATAAACATACCTTACTCATGGCTGCTAGCTCCAGTCAACCTGAAGCAGCTAGAAATAGTGGTCATGTGTGCATGTGTGTTTTTCCCTTTCTGGAAAAGGCTTTGGCTGAAAGCTCAGTGGTCAACATCTTTCCACTGTTCCTGTTTGCAACTCAATATGTCACCTTTATAGTATTAGCAGTCTATCTTTTCATGATAATATTTCAACCTGGACTTTCCATTGTTTGATTTTAACTAACTTTAACATTCCCCAAAGATTTTAGAAATTCTGAAGGTAAGTTATCTATCACTTCTGCCTTATATGGTTGGAATTCTTGCAAAAACTGAAGAGACAGGTACTAGATCCAAATCATTCACATCTACTCCAATTTTTTCTGTCATGACATTCAGTTTGTTGTGCGTGCTGTTATGCTATTCCATCTCACAAAACCAGAAAACCCTGTGGTGTAAAACAGATCACAGGTCAGCTTTGGAGATGCCTCTCCAGAAGTGGTTTCCGCGTCGCCTGTTTGGCCATCCTGTTAAGTTCATTGCCGGAGATTCCAACATGTACTGGGGTCCACACGAACACCATGGAACGGCAGGACTGTTCCAGGGCATAGACGGACTCCTGAATGGATGATACCAGAGAGTGGCGAGGGTAGCACTGTTCGATAGCTTGTAGGCGGGTCAATGAGTCAGTAAACAGAAGAAATGACTTGCCAGGGCATGAGCGGATGTACTCAAGGGCACGAGATATGGCCGCCAGCTCTGCAGTGAAAACACTGCAGCCAACTGGCAAAGAGTGCTGCTCAATATGTCCATGAACATATATGAAGCCTACGTGGCTATCCGCCATTGAGCCGTCGGTGTAAACCACTTCAGAGTCCCGGAACACATCAAGAATCTAGAGGAAGTGACAGCAGTGAGCAGTGGGGTTAACGGAGTCCTTAGGGCCATGCCAAAGGTCCAGACGAAGCTGCGGCCAAGGCGTACACCATGGAGGCATTCGTGAACAGACCACAAGTAGAGGTGGTAAAGGGAAGGGCTCCAGTTCAGAGAGAAGGGACTGCAGGCGAACTGCAATTGTTAGCCACATCTGGGCCACCGATGCAGGAGATGGACTGCTGTGGGCAGGAAAAGGAGACAATAATTCGGATGCTCTGGGGAACTACGAATGTGTGCTGCATAACTGGTGAACAGTTGCGCACGTCTGCTCTGCAGTGGAGGGACACCAGCCTCTAGCAGTACACTGGTCACCAATCTCGTCCTAAAAGCTCCTGTCACTAATCTAACCCCAGAGTGGTGCACAGGATCGAGCAAATGCAATGCTGACGGTGCTGCCGAATCATAAACCACACTCCCATAGTCCATTCGGGATTGGACAAGGGCTCTTTAGAGCTGCAGCAGCGTACAGTGATCTGCACCCCAATTGGTGCTGCTCAGGCAACAGAGAGCATTGAGATGCTGCCAGCACTTCTGCTTGAGCTGACGAAGATGAGGGACAGTCCTAGGAATCGGGATATGTCTCCACTGCAGTGAGTAGATCATCATTAAGTTTATGTGGGGGTTCCTTATGAATGGTACAATGACAAGCGAAGTGCACGACACGACTTTGCAGATGGAAACTGGAATCCTTGGGCTATAGCCCATGACTGTGCCTTGTGGATGGCTCCCTGGAGGTGCCGCTCAGCAACAACAGTACTGGACAGTAGTGGAGCAGCAGTACGAAATGTGGAAGTCATCTGCATACAGAGAAGGTGAGACAGAGGGCCCGACAGCTGCTGCTAGACAGTTAACGGCCACTAAAAATAGAGAGACACTCAATACAATGCCCTGCGGGCCTCCATTCTCCTGGATATGGCTGGAAGATGGGAGTCACGAACTTGGACATGGAAAGTACGGAGTGACAGGAAGTTTGGATAAAAATTGGGGTGGTCCCGGGAGACACCACTCATACAATGTGGCAAGGATATGTCGTCGCCAAGTCGTGTCGTATGCTTTGCGTAAGTCAAAAAAGATGGCAATCAGGTGTTGCCATCTGGAAAAGGCTGTTCAGATGGCAGACTATATGGACACAAGATTATCAATGGTAGAGCGACTCTGGCCGAAGCCGCACCGACATGGAGCCAGCAAGCCACCTGTCTCCAGGACCCAATCAACCACCAACATACCATACTTTCCAGCAGCTTACAAAGAACGTTGGTGAGGCTGATGGGCCGATAGCTATCCACATCAAGCAGGTTTCCACTGGGATTGAGCACCAGAATGATGGTGCTCTCCTGTCATTGAGATGGAAAGACACCATCACACCAGGGCCGGTAGAAGATGTCGCTTGTATTCTGATGAGAGATGTTTAATCATCTGGCTGGATGCGGGTCCAGGAGTTGTGTCAGGGCAATGTGCAAGGGCACTGAGGAGCTCCCACTCTGTGAATGGGGCGTTATAGGATTCACTGCAGCGTGTAGTGAATGAGAGGACGTTCCCTTCCAGCCACCGTTTGAGTGTGCGAAAGACTGGGAGGGGGGGGGGAGGGGGGGGGAGGGGGGGGGGGGTAGTTCTCCAATGCAGAGGCTCGAGCAAAGTGCTCAGCAATCTCATTTGCTTCAGTATGTAACTCACCATTTATGGTAACACTGGGGACAACTATTGGGGCCTGGTACCCGGAAAGATGTTTGATATTTGCCCAGACTTGGGAAGGTGATGTGTGACACCCAATGGTAGTGAACACGGGCACGTAGCTGTTAAAAAGCTATGAGGTGCTCCACGGAAGCGTGCCGCTTATTCCGCTGTAGAGCTCGCTGACGCTCCTTAATTGCTTCAGTGACTTCTGGCTACCACCAAGGGACTACCTTACACCTCAGGCACCCTAAAGAGCAAGGGATCGCATTTTCTGCCACAGAAACTATTGTGCTAGTCACCTGCTGAACCATCACGTCAATGTTACCGTGTGGGGGAGATTCAGCGGTGACAGCAGAGGTGAAAGTTCCCCAGTCCGCCTTGTTCAAAGCCCATCTGGGCTGGCGCCTGTGTGCCTGATGCTGGGCAGTGACAGGAAGATGGGGAAGTGGTCACTACCACACAGGTCATCATGTGCTCTCCAGTGGATAAATGGGAGAAGTCCTGGGATGCAAATTGATAAATCAATGGCTGAGTAACTACCATGAGCCACACTGAAATGTGTGGCTGCCCCAGTATTTAAGAGGCAGAGGTTGAATTGCGACAGTGAAGTTTCAACTTCTCTGCCTCTGCCAGTAAGCATGGTACCACCCCACAACGGGTTACGGGTGTTAAAATCTCTCTAAGGCAGGAAAGGTTTAGGGAGTTGATCAATTAGTGCAGCTAATACATACAGGGGTACTGCACCGTCTGGAGGAAGATATACATTGCCAACAGTTATTTCCTGTGTCGTCATTCTGACAGCCACAGCTTCAAAAGAGGTTTAAAGGGGCACATGTTCACTATGCTACAGTTCCTGCAATATCCCTTATAGCCACAGAGAACAGGGGTCCACATTGCTGGGAACCAGGTTGCCTGGAGGGCAATGCAGATAGCAGGTGTAAAGCTTAATAGTTGCCATTGCTCTGCCAGGCAGTGAAAAAGCCGCTGCAATTCCACTGGAGGATGACATTGTGAGACTGGGAAGGCATGGAACATTCAATGAGGCAGTTTACACCTCAGGGTCACCTGCTGTAACCGATTTATTGCGTGAGCAGTCTATATCCATGGTCTCTGAGGGTCTGGCAAGAGCTAGGTCCTCAGTGGACGCCAAAATCTCCACCCCATCCTCAGCCACAGAGCTTTTAGGTAGTAGTGGTGGTGGTGGTGGTGGTGGTGGTGGGTGTGGGTGTGGGTGTGGGTGTGGCTGTGGGTGTCACTGCAATTTCCTAGGTCTTAGGGGTGTTCTTTTTGGATCTGTCTTGCTGCTCCTTGGGTTTCCCTTGCTGGGAGGACTTCACTAGCTCAGTCTCCGGGACTGAGGATGAGCGTGAAGCCCTGTGTCCAGCTGCTTTTGGGCTCTTCAGTCACTGGCATGTGTCGTCTTTCCCACTAGAAGAAACCTGGGAAGGGAGTGATCCAAGGGGACCCCTTCCTAGCAAGAGAAGCCGAAGAAGGCTTATTCTTCTCTAGCTTAGAAGTGGGGACGGATGTCCCCGTAGGTGGGGGGGGTGTTGCTCCCAAAGTAGGTAGTATAGGAGAAACAGGGAGGAAAACTCCCCACCATCAAGGGGGCAGGTTTAGTCTTCCAACTGAGAGGTGGGTTGGCAGAGCTGATGGTGCCAGAACTTTTGTAGCGGCGGCGTAAGACAATGTCTTACACACAGGATGCACGTGTTCAAATTTTCTCTTAGCCTCAGTGTAGGTCAGTCGATCCAGGGTCTTTTACTCCATGATTTTCCTTTCTTTCTGGAGAATCCTGCAGTCAGGCGAGCAAGGCAAATTGTGCTCTCCGCAGTTGACACAGATGGGAGGTGGATCACATGGAGTATTGGGATTTGATGGGCACCCGCCATTTCAGCATGTGACGCTTCAAGTTCAGTAGGAAGACATATGGCTGAAGTTCCAGCACTTAAAGCATCGCATCGTGGGAGTGATATAGGGCTTTACATCACACCGGTAGACCATCACCTTGACCTTCTCAGGCAACATGTCACCCTAGATGGCCCAGATGAAGGCACCGGTGGCAACCTGATTATCCTTCGGACCCTGGTGGACACGCCAGACAAAATTTACACCTCGCCACTCTAAACTGGAGGGCAGCTCATCGTTGGTCTGCAAAAGAAGGTATCTGTGAAATATGATACCCTGAACCATATTTAAGCTCTTATGGGGCGTGATGGTTACAGAAACATCCCCAGCTTGTCACAAGCTAGTAACTCCTGTGACTGGGCAGAGGATGGTGTTTTGATGGCAGAGAATGGTGTTTTGATCAAGATTGACCCAGATCTCATTTTGGACAAGCCCTCCACCTTCCCAAACTTGTCCTCTAAATGCTCAACAAAAAACTGAGGCCTCATCGTCATGAAAGATTCCCATCAGCTCTCGAACATACAAGGTACCACGGCAAATGTTGTCCGCTGCCATCCTTAGCCTGATGTTCCTCCCATGGTGGATTTAGGGTCATGCTTCTGTGGGTTGGATTGAGCTCATGATGGCTTAGAGACTGCTGGTGTTTCACAATCAGCAAGAGATGGACTTCACTTCATTGCGTGTCATCCACCCTGATGCCACCCACTCTCACCAGGGGCCCTCCCCACGGGCACCACGTAGCTGCAGGAAAGCCACCTGGCAGGATGGCCATTGCTGGGAGTCCCGATGCCCCAGGGGATGGGTATCTACCCCTTGGCATACATGGGGAGTTAACGGCACAGGCATCAGCAGAGTGATCCCTGTGTCGTCAGGGGGGCTACAACCAACAGGGTACATGGCGGCCCGACCACAATGGAGTGGCTACTGTGCTGGATGTCAGGTGCAAAGTAGTCCATGGTCATAGTCGACGCAGAAATAGACACTGCTTAGCACATGGTGGAAAACGCACCCAGGAACGTGTCCTCACCCAAGAGATGGAGAATAGGCAGGACTGCAATGTGACGACGAGAAACTGGGCTGAAGATCTCAACACACAATAGACATGATGCACCATGTAGGGCCCCTTCCCCAATTGGCTCGCTCTTCAGGAAAATTTTGAAGAGTGGAGGTCAAACCCTACAGGGGACCATCACATAAAGGCTGAAACATGTGAAACTCCTTTTAGTCACCTCGTACGACAGGCAGGAATACCTTGGGCCTATTCTAACCCCTTGACCTGCAAAGGGGGGGGGGGGGGGGGGGTTCAGGTAGCCTGTTTGGTCAGGCGGTCAGCAATTTCATTGCCCGGTATCCCAACATGTTGTAACATCCACAACATAATTTTTTGGCTACAGTGGATGCCTCTAACAGTTATAAACATTATCTATTCGACGTATGAAAAAACAGTGAAAACTTATAAATATTAATTATTTATATAATATTCTATGATATAATTGGACATATCGATGTGTATCATACAAAGACAATGATAATTGTAAATTCCTTTTATGATCTGCATTTGTCTTCCTTTGTTTTTACCTTTTGTTGGTTGGCTTTTGTAAGTTGCGGACGCATATCAAACTGAGGTCTGTTAAGAAATTGTAGTTATTTGTTAATTGTTTCTTGAAAATAGAGTTCGTTATTATTATATAAATAAGTGAATAATTATTTGTAACTTTAATTCCTCTCTCAGTAAGCATTATCTGTGTTAAGTATTTCTTTCCGCTGCAACGAGCGCAGCCAATGATTATAGCGATTTGTATCGCGTTTTTTTGTCTGTGTTTTCCTTAGAAACAAATCAAATGTTTGCTTGATGAGGTCTAAATAGTGCACAATGTGAAAGTATAGTTTATAGAATTTAATAATCATTTCAAATACTTACTTATTTGGTCTAACAATAGAAAGTCTCTATCAATTGTCTGCCGCCATCTTAACAATTCTCAGCGGCAAATTAAAATTACGCAACTCTGCAGACATAAATGCCGAACGTAATACAAATGTGTAAAAATAGATGTGCACCGGTGGTTCCAAACTCATTTTAATGAAAATGATTCGAATCAGATTGGTTCTTTAAAAACAGTGCTTATAGCACGATCGTTATAACAAACTTTTCTAGCTGATGTATGGAGCCGAAATTAATTACGCATGAGTTGCGAAGAATATTGTTTCAGGTAACATACATCAGTGTTGTGCGCGGCTGATATTTGGTGGTTTTAATGATCATTTTGCTGAAGATAACTGTTTCGATCATAATCCATAGTTGTATAGAATCCGTTGTATGAACTGTGATTTAGTGACACTTACACAACTTACAGACAACACTTTAACACAACGTTAACTTGGAGTTCTTTAGCAACTTGATCCAATCTTTAGCTGGGAGAAAAATTATTTAGTAATTACTCAATGTAATAAAATAAGATCATTTCCATTTACAAATTAGTTAAATACCAAACCCCTGAATAACACAGCGAACGCCACAATGTCCTGGGGTCCAAATGAAGGTCACCGAGTGTCCACTGGTGTAGAGGGCAAAAAGACTCCTGGATTAACAGTACCAAAGGAAGGGTAGGGAAGTACTTCTCGAAGCTTGTAGGCTGCTTAAGGAGTCACTACAAATGACGGACTCACCAGAGCAGGAGCAGATATGATCAAGAGTGCGATAGATGGCAACCAACTCTGCAGTGAAAACGCTGAAGCCATCCAGCAAGGAGCATTGTTTAGTATGGCCAACATGAGCATAAGCATAGCCAACAAGACCGTCGTCCAGCGATCCATCAGTGTAGGTTATTTCTGAGCCATCAAACTTGCCGAGAAGAGAGAGAAAATGCCAACGGAGGGCCCCAGGTGGAACTGAGCATTTAGGGCCTTGCACTAGGTCCACCTGAAGCTGTGGCCAAGGTATGGACCATGGAGGTGTTTAGTAGTGGGCCTGCAGGAAAGGTGGTAAGAGAGGAAGCGTCTAGCTCTTTAAGTGACCCGACACGGATGGTCAAGGGATTCCCAGTTCTGGGCCGTAGTTGTGGGAGATGGACTGCTGTGTTGGGGAAAAGAAGATGGTCATTTTGATGGCGAGGCGAACTATGTATGTGAATGGTATAATTTGTGAGCAATAGTTGCCACTAGAGCTGCAATGGAGGAATGCCAGCTTCCACAAAAATGCTGTTCATGGGGCTAGATCAGAAGGCTCCCGTCACAAGGCAAACTCCACACTGGCGGATAGGGTCTAGTAGACCCAGTGCAGAGGGGGCTGCTGAACCATACACCACACTCCACAATCAACACAGAACTATAACAGGGTTTGGTATAGCTACAGCAGTGTACGACAATCAGCACCCCAATTGGTGTTGCTCAGGCATCGAATAAGATTCAAGTGCCGCCAGCACTTGACAAACTAACAAAGATGGGGAAGCCAACTTGAGCAGGCATTGACGACCAGTCCCAGAATGCAGTAATTCTCCACTACATCTAATAGTTTGTCTAAAGTTTTGGATTGGGGTGGATGGTATGACGACAGAAGTGCATCACACAAGTTTTGGCAGCCAAAAACAGAGCCATGAGTGAGGGCCGACAACTGTGTCTTCCGTATAGCTCCCTGCAGTCACGTTCAGCCACAACACTAGAAGAGGATCAGAATGAAATACAAAAATCGTCAGCATATAGGAGGGGAGAGACTGGTGATCTTACTGCTAATGTGAGACCATTGACAGCAATTTAAAAGAGTGGGACACTCAGGACAGAGCCCTGTGGGACCGCATTCTCTTGTGTATGGGGGTGCACTATGGGAAGCACCGACACGAACTCCGAGACTGGAGTGTGACAAAGTCCGTATAAAAATCAGGAGTGGGCCCGGAGACTCCATTCATGCAGAGTAGCGAAGATGTGGTGTCGCTAAGTGGTATCGTAGGCCTTCATGAGATCGATAAAGACGGCAATAAGGTGTTGTCGCTGGGAATAAGCTGATCAAATGGCAGACTCCAGATACACCATGTTGTCGATGGCGGGGCGTCCTTTGTGAGAACTGCCCTGGGACAGAGCCAGAAGGTTTGGAGACTCAAGAAGCCAACAACTGCTGGCTCACCATACATTCAAGCAGCTTGCACAGAACGTTGCTGAGGCTGATCGGACAATAGCTGTAGACATCTAATGATCATCCAGTTGACTGGGGTAAATCTCCTGTTGCTCCCAGAGATTTATACTTTGGCAGCATTCCCCTCCCCCCCCCCCCCCCCCCCAAATGCTGGGGACATCAGTTCCCTCCCCCCACCCCTCCCCAGCCAGAGAAGCAATGGCCTCCTCCTCCTCCGGCTCCGGCTCCTCTTATGCAGAAGTAGTCCCTTTGGGCTCTACCTTCGTCGGCCATCCCCCCCACTCCACCCCCTCCCCCACCCCTTCCTGTGAGTGGTCGAGCGGACACCAGCCAGTGGTTGAAAGAGGCACTGGGTGCTGGTTGGAGGGCTTCAGGGTCTTCCTCTGTCCCTGAAGCTACTTCAGAGGAGCCCTCCCAGCAAGCCCCTAAGGAGTGGCGAAAGGGCAAAACATCAAGGAAGAAGTCCATGAAGAAATGGGAGCCCCCAGTGGCCCCTACATCAGCACTCCCCCACGGCTCTGTGTCCAAGGATAAGGTGGAGATTCTGGCATCCCCTAAAGATCTAGATCTCCATGACAATGCAGATTCAATGGTACTGGATGCCAACACTCAGCCAGTGGCAACAGATGATACTGAAGCCTAATTTGCCTCCTTGGTCACTCCACGCCAGCCCAGATGAAAGTAAGTCTTTCTCCAGTGGAACTGTGATGCTTTTTTCTCCCACCTGGCTGAGTTACGGCAACTCTTAAGCAGTAGACCCGCCTTTTGCATTGTCCTTCAAGAGACCTGGTTTCCCACAGTGCGGACCCCCACCCTTCATGGCTGCCGGGGGTACTACAAAAATCATCCTGCCTGTGACACTGTCAGGTGGAGTATGTATTTCTGTCCTTACCTCTGTAGCACACCTGTGCCGCTTCAAACACCTTTGGAGGCTGTGGCTGTCAGGGTGAAAACACATGAAATCGTCTGTAACATCTATCTTCCTCCAGATGGTGACACACCACTCCATGTTTTGGCTGCACTCATTTTGCAACTCCCCCACCTTTTCTGCTTCTGGGTGATTTTAATGTCCATAAACCTTTGTGGGGTGGAACCAAGGTTAATGGCTGTGGCAAAGATGTTGACCTACTAACTCACCTCATTTGCCTCCTAAATACAGGTGTCCACACACATTTCAGTATGGCACATGGCACGTATTCGGCAATTGATCTCTCGATTTGCAGTCTTGGCCTTCTCCCATCTATCCACTGGAGAGCACATGATGAATTGTGTGGTAGTGACCACTTTCCACTCTTCCTGTCCCTACCACAGTGTCCCTCATCTCAACATTTGCCCAGGTGGGTGTTTCCCAAGGCTGACTGGAACACTCACATATCTGCTACCAACGCTGAGTATCCGTTGCGTGCCACCATCAATGAAGTGATCCATGTCGTCACTAAGAGCATTGTTACCACAGCTGAATCAGCAATCCCTCATTCCTCCGGTTGCCCCCGGTGGATGTCAGTGCCTTGATGGTCACCGGAAATCGCTGTGGCCATTAGAGACCATAGGCAGGCCATCATCGATGGCGACACCATCATGGCATCAACATATGAACCTTGTGGAAAGATAGCCTGTTCAGGGTCTTTTAGTCCAGAATTTTGCACTCTTTTTGGAGTACTGGGCAGTCCAGTGAGCAGGGGGAGTGATGCTGTCCACAGTTCACAGAGGCACCTATGGAGAATTCGGACGCAGCAAACGTCCGCAGTCTCTACATGTGGTGCTGGAATGGCGCTGGGAGGACATGTGCCCAGATTTCCAGCACTTAAAGCACTGCATAGGGGGGAGGGACATAGGGTTTGGTGTCACTTTGGTAAACCATCACCTTAACATTTTCAGGTAATGAATCACCCTCAAGGGCCAAGATGAAGGCACCAGTGGCAACCCTATTGTCTTTGGGTCCCCTGTAAACGCGTCAGAAGAAATGAACACCCCACTGTACTAAATTGGCAGTTAGTTCATCATCCGACTGTAACAGGAGGTCACAATGAAAAATAATTCCCCTGACCATATTGAGGCTTTTGTGGGGAGTGACAATCAGGAGTGTCAGCCAGCTTGTCACAGGCGAGAAATGCCCAGAACTGGGTTGGGGATGCTATCTGAATCAAAACCGACCATTGCGCATTTTGGACAGTGCCGTCACTTAACCACACTTATCCTCCAGATGCTAAAAAAAAAAAAAAAAAGAGACTTCGTTTCCAGAAAGGAGTACCCATCAGTTCTGCTGCAAACTAAATAACATTGTGAATAAGGATCCCGTTACTCTGAAGCCCTATGTTCCTCCCAAGGTGTTGCTAGGGAGGGAAACGATTTAGGGTCCTATCTGTCAACATTGTATTGTATCTTTCCCTTCTTAGAGACTGCTGGTGCCATTCCGTCACCAGCAAGAAATGACAGGCTGCTTCATTGCAGGTCACCCGCCCTGATGCCACCCACTCCAATCGGGGTCTCCCCACGGGTGCCACCCAGCCACAGCAAAGACCACCTGGCATGATGGTTGTTGCCAGGAGTCCAGATGCCTCATGAAGACAGGCATCTACTCCTGGGCATGTGTATGGAGTTTACAGCTCAGGCATGAGCAGTGCGATCCCTGTGTTGCCAGGGGGCTACCACCAAATGGATACAGGATGGCCCCACCACAATGGACTGGCTACCATGATGGATATTGGGTGCAGAGAAACCAAATATTGTCAGGGGGGCGAAAGAGGACAGGAGACAACGGAAGAAGATGAAATACCCCGAAAGTGTCCTCACCCAAATAGTTTAATTGCTGGTGGAAATGCAAAGCCATGATGACAAGAGACTCAGGAGATTGAATCTAAGGAGAACTTCTGTGGAATTTGGAAAGTGGCAGGTCAAACCATAGAACGGGACATTAACTCTTAGGGCCAGAAAGTGAGAGACTCATTGCAGTCGCATCTTACAACAGGCAGGAATACCTTGGGCCTATTCTAACTCCCAGACCTGCAGGGAGGGGGGTGGGGTGGTTGTACTAAACTGTACACTTCACAGTCCAACACCCGATTTCAGAGTCAGTATGACCAATACGTAGTCCAGCTGGAATGGTCCCTTACCTCCAAGCCTTTTTCTGGTGTATCACCACCTTTTGTGATTTTTGAACAGTGTAGTCACTATTACTTGCTGAGACTCAGTCTTTCTCCTCTCAGCTCCTACTACCAAACCCATAATCTCCCACTACTATTCTTTCCTCTGCTACTATCATTAACAGTTCATAGTGGTGTCTAAATACACTGCAGGAAAATTCTCATATTCTTAAGTTGCTGTCACCATTTATAAAATAATGTAATGTACGTGACTTCTATAGCACAGGCAAAATTATGACATTCTTAACAGCTAATGTCACCACATATGGAGACTGAAGTACATAATGTACTAGACAAGTATAATATAATGCAATGAAATTTTAGAAGCCAATGATTCTGTGTGAGATATCAAAGATTAAAATTATAAAGTAATGTATCTGATGGCCTGCTGTACTACATTTTAAAAAATGTTACAGGGAGAAGATCAAGCAGAGTGAGGCAAATTGTTGAGTGTGTATTTTCTGTTAGTTTCACATACTAATCTGTGCCTTGGTATATCCAAAGTAGTTCATTCCCAGACAAGTTATTTACTATTGATTTTTGTGTAGATTACAGAAACAACATACAGCTTGAAATTGTCAGCACTCAGCTTCCTAAAGAGGAAAATAGTGCTCCCTAGTATCCTCCTTACACATTGCACTTTTTATTTTTGTGTTAAATATCACCACACAAGCACACCAGAAAAATATGAGGGAGTACCAAAGAAAACCAGAATAACATTGCTGTGGGTGGAGCTTGTGTAGTATACAATTCTGCCACTGCATATGTATAACAAAACTCATTGCCAGTTCAGTGATATCTGTTGTTGACCTGGCTTGTTCTGTTCATCTGCAGTGATCATTTTTGCTACTGCTGTTTTGTTCTTGTTTCATTTTTATGATTACAGGTTTAAGTGAACAATGTGCTGCATTGAAAGTTTGTTTTCTACATGGTAAAAATGCTGCTGAAACTTCAATATTGAAAACAGCTTACAAAGATGATACTGTGGGGAAAACTAGAGTGTATGAGTGGTTTGCTCAATTTAAAAATGGAAACATGTCTATTTATGATAAACCATGTTCTGGATATCCATCAACAGCCCAAATCGATGAAAATATTGAAAAAATTCAGGAGCTTGTGCTCACAGGCTGTCAACAGAGAATTTCTCAACTGCCAGAGATTACAGGTTTATCTTGGAGCTTGGTTCAATGAATTTTAACAGAAGATTTAGGAATGAAAAAGGTTGCTGCCAAGTGTGTTCCTTGAATTCTGACTGACGAAAGGAATGTCTAGTTTAAACATTTCATGCTTTGAAACAACAGCTTGAAATTCAGATTTTCTATGAAAGGTCATTACTGGCAATGAGTCATGGTTACAACCCAGAAACAAAGCAACACACAAGCCAACGGAAGACATCGTCATCCCCTCCAAACAAAATGTCGTCAAGTCAAACCAAACATGGAAACAATGCTGATCTGCTTTTTGATATCAATGGAATAGGTCATTCAGAATTTGTTTCCCCCAATCAGACTATCAGTCAAACCTTTTATTTTGAAGTTAAGAAGATTGCACACAGTGTTCATCAGACAACTCTATTTGTGATTGACAGACTAGTTCTGCCACCATGACAATGCATCTCAACACACAGCCGCCTTTTACAGTTTTTGGCTAAAAATGGCACGATTCCACTGCCCCGCATACCTTACTGACCTGATCTGGCTCCATGTGACTATTTCCACACTTGGAAAGGGGGCATGAAAGGGCACCAATTTGACAACATTGAAGAAGTCAAGAAAAAGGAGGGGGGGGGGGGGGAGCTGTCAGCCATTTCTAAAGATGACTTGTTATAACAGTGGAAGCACCAGCGGAACAATGTATTGGTTGTAACGAAGAGTATTTTGAATGGGATAAGGTTGCTTTGTAAACAATTTGAAAATATATAGCTTTTAAAAATAATTATTTTTTTGGGTGCCACTCATATGGCTATCAGAGTAAAATGAATGTCATGGAGACACTTCTGCATAAGCCGCTGTAAAATTACAACACACAATACACTCTTACCTCTCTTAGTTTCTGAAGATATGGAAGTTTCATCTTCATCCTCAGATAGGTCCTGTTCAACATTTGTGAATTCTAACATCCTCTCTACAGATGTCATCTGATTGACCAGTTCTGCAGATTGTCTCAGGCCCCACTGGAATGTTCCACTCAGACTTATACTTCCACCAAACATATCTGAAATTAACAAATTATTGACAGTTTTGTTGATCAGAATGTTTGATCATATTGTTTTAATTTTGTGCAAAATTTGCGTTTTCTTCAATTGAGAGAAATCCCCAAAAGAATTTGAAAGTTAACCTAAAAATGTGATTAGGCAGCCAGCCCTTGTGGTCATTTGAATGTATGAATATTTAAATGTAACCATTTGTAGATGTGTCAACTGGTAGCATTAAGGAGAGACAGGGGGAGAGGAGGGGGGAGAGGAGGGGGGAGAGGAGGGGGGAGAGGAGGGGGGAGAGGAGGGGGTAGAGGAGGGGGGAGAGGAGGGGGGAGAGGAGGGGGGAGAGGAGGGGGGAGAGGAGGGGGTAGAGGAGGGGGTAGAGGAGGGGGTAGAGGAGGGGGTAGAGGAGGGGGGAGAGGAGGGGGGAGAGGAGGGGGTAGAGGAGGGGGGAGAGGAGGGGGGAGAGGAGGGGGGAGAGGAGGGGGGAGAGGAGGGGGGAGAGGAGGGGGGAGAGGAGGGGGGAGAGGAGGGGGGAGAGGAGGGGGGAGAGGAGGGGGGAGAGGAGGGGGGAGAGGAGGGGGGAGAGGAGGGGGGAGAGGAGGGGGGAGAGGAGGGGGGAGAGGAGGGGGGAGAGGAGGGGGGAGAGGAGGGGGGAGAGGAGGGGGGGAGAGGGGGGGAGAGGGGGAGAGGGGGGGGAGGGGGGGAGAGGGGGGGAGGGGGGGAGAGGGGGGGAGGGGGGGAGAGGGGGGGGAGGGGGGGAGAGGGGGGGAGGGGGGGGGAGGGGGGGGAGGGGGGGAGAGGGGGGGAGGGGGGGGAGGGGGGGAGAGGGGGGGGAGGGGGGGGAGGGGGGGGGGAGAGAGAGAGAGAGAGAGAGAGAGAGAGAGAGAGAGAGAGAGAGAGAGAGAGAATTTTCTTGAAGTTTAGCAGTTATGTCTTTTGTACATGTCTATCAACTGCCGAACACCTTTTTGGTGCATAGTCATTTATCATTTTCCATCAATGCAGTTCTTAGTTAATATAGCAGAAGATTAACATACAACATGTTTGTGCAACAAACATTAAAATGTACTGGAAGAAACTTCCATATTTCCATCTATAAATAAACTCTGCAGATCCTGAGACTACCAGTTTACGTCAGCAATGACTATCTTCAGATCTGCAGCAGAACTTGGAAAAGACGCAAATACAACTAGTGGATTGTCTACAGGTTAAAATACACCATAACGAAAAGTATTACTGACATATTTGTGAAAATTATACACTTTAAATATGATGAAGTGTACCTGTTTTTAAAACTTGTCCTAATATAATGGAGCCATAGTGGCATCAACAAAAGAAACACAGAATCAGCACAGCGTCGTCATACTTACATATCATCTTGTTAACAGTGCTACTGTTCATGAACTGTTTCACAGTAGCCACAAATTGTGTCACAAGCTCGCCAGATGTTGCTTGTGAAGGTGTACACATTCTTCACTCATTATTGTACGATACGGAATGAAAAGAAGAATACAATCAGTAAAGTGTGTAGTGGGATAACCGGGTGCGCAAGTCATCACAGTAATAAAATGCAAAATTTAAACATGGGTGAAGTTAGATTGTAAATAAGGGAAAATAAGTGACCATAATTCTGGTATGCTCTTGGGGTCAATTTTAGACAAAAATATGGTAACATACCTAAGAGCTTATGGATTTCACAAAATAATATAAAAATGATAGAACAAATAGGGAAGGAAGCTAAATGAATGAAAACAGCCTTTAATAAGTAATCAGTGCCCCCTGTTGGCACGACTGCCAGAATGCCACCTGGACAAAAGAGGTCAAAGGAACTTAACCATCAGAGGGCCCATTGTAATCTGCGACAGTTCCTAGAAAAGAATGGTAGAACACTGTACTAGTCAATTAACAAGGTTGTCTAGTTATATGTATAATCAGAGAAGGGACAAGAAAACATGAGTAATACTCTCAACTTAAGAAAATTAATTATGTATAACATTCTATACTAGACAAAAAGGAAAAATTTATTTAGAGAGGCATTCAGTAATTAATGCGGAATACTGTCAGATTAAGCAAAGGAAGAGTTGGGTACAAAAATCACTCACTGATATATTTGTGACCATGTCACAGCTTCTTAAAATGTTCTTTATTGGACTGCTAACAGAAAAAGCCCCACAAACTGACAAGCACTTTCACCATAGAAGAAAGCCAGGAGTCGGTGGACACTTGTCTAATGATAGATTAACGTGTCTTCATCCTATCATTGTCACCAAATGGAGGAATACTCCCAGTAACAGGTTTCACCATGCACATCTGATTTGCTTTTGTTTTGTAACTCTTGTTCCTAACGAACTCTGCATTTGTTCCTTTAACTTTGAACATTTCTGATTATCTTATCTGAACACACCAAACAACAATTAACAGACACCAAGTTTATTAATTTTGATATATCTCATTGCAGAACAGTTTAAGGACAGGAAACAGACATGCTTCAGTACACCACAACAAATAGAACGTTGTTCATGCAGCATTTTTCTTTTGTGTGTGCATTGTATGACACCACAATATTGCGAAGGGTGGTTGCAAGAACAGTCTTTATGCTCAGCCAACCTTTCTACTCCCTCGATTTCATTTTCTGTGGAAAAACTAAGCCAACATAAAGCTTAAGCATTTTCTTAAGAATATTTAGTTTCTATACCATTTCCTTTACTTCTGCCTTCAAAAACCATGCATGGGGTTGTCATATTCTCTAATCTGCACTATGCACAGACTTAGTGCTACAGACAAAACTAACAGCACCTTTTCGTAGGAAATTTAATGTAGTTAAATTTTGTACTGGGATACATTTTCTCTAGGTGCTGTAGTTCGAATTATTCAAGAAAAACATTTAAAGTGACCTCCAGATGCACCCACAGACTGTGCCTACACCCTTGTTTTACCTCTTATGGGCTGTGGGGCATATACTTCCCACCAAATTTATTTCTTCACAGTGTTTAAGGGGAACCTGTGCTACCACTACCGCAATTCAGTAGCAGTCCACTGCACCAGATGTAGTTTCTGTTTGTTGTGAAATATAGCCTCCAGAACTGTGGAAAGTATGTATACCACCAAACAATGGTGTTTTAGATGTTATTGCTAACTATGGTTACCACCAAACTAGTTTCTGGAAGAAACTTGGGAAGTATACTTACCATAAAATCAATCTCTCATTTGTTGCCCTTGTGAAACATACAAACCACAAACCTACATGTATCTCAAAGCTTTTGGGAATGTGTCTTACCACCTCTGTCTATGATATCTTGTGGTAGTACACTGCACCAAGTGTATGAAAACTGCTACAACAGTCAGTTTCTGTTTATCATGTGATCACTACTGATGTCTGAACACATTGCTTTGCTTCTGCAATATACATTGTGATCTGTATCAATTCATATCTGTATTGCATGGTAAAGTTTCTAGGATTCTTTTCACATTGTGGTAAGTTGTTGTTGTTGTTGTTGTTGTTGTGGTCTTCAGTCCTGAGACTGGTTTGATGCAGCTCTCCATGCTACTCTATCCTGTGCAAGCTTCTTCATCCTCCAGTACCTACTGCAAACTACATCCTTCTGAATCTGCTTGGTGTATTCATCTCTTGGTCTCCCTCTACCATTTTTACCCTCTACACTGCCCTCCAATACTAAATTCGTGATCACTTGATGCCTCAGAACATGTCCTACCAACTGATCCCTTCTTCTAGTCATGTTGTGCCACAAATTTCTCTTCTCCCCAATCCTATTCAATACTTTCTCATTAGTTATGTGATGTACCCATCTAATCTTCAGCATTCTTCTGTAGCACCACATTTTGAAAGCTTCTATTCTCTTCTTGTCTACACTATTTATCGTCCACGTTTCACTTCCATACATGGCTACACTCCATACAAATACTTTCAGAAACGACTTCCTGACAAATCTATACTCAATGTTAACAAATTTCTTTTCTTCTGAAACGATTTCCTTACCATTGCCAAGTCTACATTTGATATCCTCTCTACTTCGACCATCATGAGTTATTTTGCTCCCCAAATAGCAAAACCCCTATACTACTTTGTCATTTCCTAATCTAATTCCCTGAGCATCACCCGATTTAATTCAACTACATTCCATTATCCTCACTTTGATTTTGTTGATGTTCATCTTATATCCTCCTTTCAAGACACTATCCATTCGGTTCAACTGCTCTTCCAAGTCCTTTGATGTCTCTGACAGAATTACAATGTCATCGGCGAACCTCAAAGTTTTTATTTCTTCTCCATGGATTTTAATACCTACTCCGAATTTTTCTTTTGTTTCCTTCACTGCTTGCTCAACATACAGATTGAATAACATAGGGGATAGGCTACAACCCTGTCTCACTCCCTTCCCAACCACTGCTTCCCTTTCATGTCCCTCGACTCTTATAACTGCCATCTGGTTTCTGTACAAATTGTAAATAGCCTTTCGCTCCCTGTATTTTACCCTTGCCACCTTGAGAATTTGAAAGAGTATTCCAGTCAACATTGTCATAAGCTTTCTCTAAGTCTACAAATTCTAGAAACATAGGTTTGCCTTTCCTTAAACTTTCTTCTAAGATAAGTTCTATGGTCAGTATTACCTCACGTGTCCAAACATTTCTACGGAATCCAAACTGATCTTCCCCTAGGTCGGCTGCTTCTAGTTTTTCCATTCGTCTGTAAAGAATTTGCGTTGTTAATTTGCAGCTGTGACTTATTAAACTGATAGTTCGGTAATTTTCACAGCTGTCAACATCTGCTTTCTTTGGGATTGGAATTATTATATTCTTCTTGAAGTCTGAGGGAATTTCGCCTGTCTCATACATCTTGCTCACCAGATGGTTGAGTTTTGTCAGGACTGGCTCTCCCAAGGCTGTCAGTAGTTCTAATGGAATGTTGTCTACTCCTGGGGCCTTGTTTCGACTTCAGTCTTTCAGTGCTCTGTCAAACTCTTCGCGCAGTATCATATCTCCCATTTCATCTTCATCTATCTCCTCTTCCATTTCCATAATATTGTCCTCAAAACATTACCCCTGTATAGGCCCTCTATATACTCCTTTCACCTTTCTGCTTTTCCTTCTTTGCTTAGAACTGGGTTTCCATCTGAGCTCTTGATATTCATACAGGTGTTTCTCTTTTCTCCAAAGGTCTCTTTAATTTTCCTGTAGACAGTATCTATCCTACCCCTAGTGAGATAAACCTCTACATTCTTACATTTGCCCTCTAGCAATCCCTGCTTAGCCATTTTGCACTTCCTGTCTATCTCATTTTTGAGACATTTGTATTCCTGTTTGCCTGCTTCATTTACTGCATTTTTATATTTTCTCCTTACCTTGTGGTAAGTAAACTTTTTAAATAAAGTAAAAGGAAACATAAAATGAAAACAGAAAATGTTCATTATTTATTTTATGCGTAATGGCAACACACAACAGCTCACAAAAGGAAAGAGAGAAAATCCATTTACCAGGAATTAAGTACCTCAAAAAGGTGCTGTGGGGATTGTGTGTACCACCAAATTTTTTGGTCCTACATCACAAAAATAAAATCATAAAAAATCTAGTCAGTAGATCGCAATTCTAATAGGATAGCGAAAGAATTATCTTTGCTAAGTTGCTACAAAACATTCACCCACTGAAGAGTTAGCTGTTTTAAAAGTTTTGAAGCATCAGACAACCATTCTCATCAATTGAACCAACTGGCAGACTGTCAGTAAATTTATTTTCTTATTCTGTGAGTGAGCTAACACATGGGGCCATTTCATGGTTGGTTATTCACTTACTTCTACCTTCTTGTCGGTTGTATGCATGACCGTACAGTGTGTCCTGCCTTTCCTTGCAAGGTAGCTTAAAGGTTAAGATAATATGTGCGGCAGCAAACTATTTTGCTTGTTCTACTGCATGTAAAAAGCTAGAACTTGTCAATTATTCTGGAAGTGGAAATTAAGTAATTTGGATGTTGCTGGATGAAAAAAATAAAAATTTAAACCTGAACTCAAGTGTGACAATACAGTGAATGAATGTGTGTACAATAGCAAGTCAAATGATCATCAAAAATGTTGGACTCTGCATGAAGAAAGTGCATTTTGTTACAAAAATGACTTTTTAATCATTTAAAGTAAACTTCATTGGAAAATTTGCAAAAATGTAGGAAATTTGGACCTAGGAAGAAAGAAACAAGGCAAGGGGATTCCACAACCTTGTGCTAGTGTGTGTGTGTGTGTGTGTGTGTGTGTGTGTGTGTGTCTACAGGTGATTCAAGAAAAAGAGACGGTTTCTTTGCAGAAAAAAAATATTTAAACTCTCAGAAAGTTCCATTTATCAAACTGCTGCCAAAATACTACTTTGTGCTGAATAGATGACACTGGAAAATGCTTGCACTAGGACATTTCATAATGAACAGGAAGTGACAGCAAATGTATTTTGGGCTGCTTTTAAAGTCACAAAAAATGTTTCGGTGCTTTTGAGACAAAAACTGACTGCAAAAACTTAATGGACTTGACATGGGTCACCTTTTACAGTCTGGAAATGTGTGTCCTAACATTATTAATGGCATTGCACTAGGAAAATACTGATTCTGACAAGATCAAAAATATCTTATTATTGATGATAGCACATCAGTTACTCATTTTAATAATTTATTTATGAACCAAACTCCCCAATATAAGCGCCCACAAATATATTCATTCATATAGATGATTTAAATAACATTACTGCTGATAGTATTTGTAACCCATTGCTAAATTATTTGTAATCCATGGGACTTTCTAATGACTTCCTGAAAGAAAATCTTATTTCATTCAAACCAGATGCAGCAGCAGTCATGATGGGATGAAAATAAGTAGCAGTAACCTCAATGGAAACCCAGTTCTAAGCAAAGAAGGAAACGCAGAAAGGTGAAAGGAGTATATACAGGGCCTATACAAGGGTAATGTTTTGAGGACAATATTATGGAAATGGAAGAGGAGATAGATGATGATGATGAAATGGGAGATATGATACTGCACGAAGAGTTTGACAGAGCACTTAAAGAAATAAGTCGAAACAAGGCCCCGGGAGTGGACAACATTCCATTAGAACTACTGACGGCCTTGGGAGAGCCAGTCCTGACAAAACTCTACCATCTGGTGAGCAAGATGTATGAGACAGGCAGAATACCCTCAGACTTCAAAAAGAACATAATTCCAATCCCAAAGAAAGTAGGTGTTGACAGATGTGAAAATTACCAAACTATCAGTTTAATAAGTCACAGCTGCAAAATACTAACGCAAATTCTTTACAGGCGAATGGAAAAACTAGTAGAAGCCGACCTAGGGGAAGATCAGTTTGGATTCCGTAGAAATGTTTGAACACGTGAGATAATACTGACCATAGAACTTATCTTAGAAGAAAGTTTAAGGAAAGGCAAACCTATGTTTCTAGCATTTGTAGACTTAGAGAAAGCTTTTGACAATGTTGACTGGAATACTCTCTTTCAAATTCTAAAGGTGGTAGGGGTAAAATACAGGGAGCAAAAGGTTATTTACAATTTGTACAGAAACCAGATGGCAGTTAAAAGAGTTGAGGGGTATGAAAGGGAAGCAGTGGTTGGGAAGGGAGTGAGACGGGGTTGTAGCCTATCCCCTATGTTATTCAATCTGTATATTGAGCAAGCAGTGAAGGAAACAAAAGAAAAGTTCGGAGTAGGTATTAAAATCCATGGAGGAGAAATAAAAACTTTGAGGTTTGCCGATGACATTGTAATTCTGTCACACAGCAAAGGACTTGGAAGAGCAGTTGAACGGAATGGGCAGTGTCTTGAAAGGAGGGTATAAGATGAACATCAACAAAAGCATAACGAGGATACTAGAATGTAGTTTAATTAAATAGGGTGATGCTGAGGGAATTAGATTAGGAAATGAGACACAAAGTAGTGAAGGTGTTTTGCTATTTGGGGAGCAAAATAACTGATGATGGTCGAAGTAGAGAGGATATCAAATGTAGGCTGGCAATGGTAAGGAAATCTTTTCTGAAGAAGAGAAATTTGTTAACATCGAGTATAGATGTAAGTGTCAGGAAGTCGTTTCTTAAAGTATTTGTAAGGAGTGTAGCCATGTATGGAAGTGAAATGTGGATGATAAATAGTGTAGACAAGAAGAGAATAGAAGCTTTCAAAATGTGGTGCTACAGAAGAATGCTGAAGATTAGATGGGTAGATCACATAACTAATGAGGAGGTATTGAATAGAATTTCGGAGAAGAGAAATTTGTGGCACAACTTGACTAGAAGAAGGGATTGGTTGGTAGGACATGTTCTGAGGCATCAAGGGATCACCAATTTAGTACTGGAGGGCAGCATGGAGAGTAAAAATCGTAGAGGGAGACCAAGAGATGAATACACTAAGCAGATTCAGAAGGATGTAGGTTGCAGTAGGTAAGAAGAGATTAAGAACCTTGCACAGGATAGAGTAGCGTGGAGAGCTGACTCAAACCAGTCTCAGGACTGAAGACAACAACAACATCAATGAACTGCATTTCCCCCGGATTTTAGTTTCCTGTTGCACTAGTTATAGACTGTCAGTTGGTGATGTAATAAAGAGTTTGCATCACATGTAATTCACTTCAGGTCTTTCTTAAACAAGCTATGTTCAATGCACCACTATTTACTGAAGAATGCTGAAGTTAGAGTAGCATGCAGACATACTTTAAATTGAAATTCACAAAATAGGCAGCATCTTTGGTACCAGGTGGGTAGGATCAATCTTCTGATGTGTGTCAGTAGTTTAGGAAACTCCAAAGCTTTGGTTGTTCACCTCATAGCTGCCAAAGATGATCAAAGCAGGAAGTCAACTGCGTTTATTCAAGTCCATCACAGAAGTTGATTTCATTAATATGTGATACCCTGCAAGAATCATCAGAGGGAAGTCTAACTACAGTCACCAAGACATCACACAGCATTCTGTCCAACAAAGGATCAGAAATGTTCGAAGAAGGAAACTTAACAGCTGTCCTCATTACTGCGAAGCTCTCAAAGCAGTAGAAGAATTGAACGCATTGGAAAAGGGAACAAAAAGCAGACATCCTTAGCTCAGCAGTTTTCATGATTGTTTAAAACAGTAGTTGGAGAATTGTCTCCTGCAGGCAGACGATACTGTTATCTCTGAATGTGCATATGTGTTGGACTCATCAATTTGTGCTGAAAATCCTGGAACGTATGTTGAAACAAGTGTTAAATTTTAGGTCGTCATTTTGGTATTCCAGAGAGGGACACTTTTAGGATTTCAGGATTATTTGATAAAGAATAGAATTTCAGCATCCTTCCTGCCTCTGCTCAGTGCAGTGACATATGCTCCTATATATATATATTGGTGAATGTGAACGTAAGTTTTCACAAATGAATCACCACCACACCAGCAAGGATTTCATATCATCTTTATACTGTCAGTGACCTGATGATCGTTAAATTAGTTGGTCCTCCACTGCAATAGTTCCAACCTATGAGTTGCCCACACTGTTGGTTGAGGAGAGGCAGACATCTTGCTACCAATACCAAGAGTAAATTAAGAAGACATGACTGCAGCAGCTGTGAACTGGCGTAAATTTGGAAACTGTTACAAAGCTAGGTAGTGTTAATCTCAATGCAGCTTTACACTTCAATAAATAATGAGTTATATTAAAAACTTAAGCAATTGTTAAATTATATGTAGTGTGAGGATACTACCAAACATTTTTAGTAGAAGGACACTGCAAGCAGCTGTAATAATAAACTACTACTATAGCAGGTTAATGTGAAAATTTGGGTTTTAGGATTGCTTTAACAAACTTAAGAGTTGGAATGTGGGAAAGTACAGATGCCAGTGCTGCGAACATCATCTGGTACAGAGTTAGAAGAAACAAAGAAAAAAGTTTAGATGTTACAGGACGTGTGGAAGAAAAGTTGTAAACTCTGAACTAATACAACTAGGGTTTGCCAATGAATCAGTGACAAAATTTGAAACAGTGGGAAACCAGGAAAGTGAAATAGGTACACTGTAGCAAAAGGTATCCCCATGGTATCACAAGCACTTTAAACATGGGTGTTGCAAGTCCAGAGTCCAATGTTCTTGCAAACTTATTTCAAAGATTTTGACTTCCATACTGGATGTTTTGTCTGACTGCTGTTTTATCTTCATACAAATTTCCTTTTGCTATCAGTCTATCTTATTCTATTTGTGTATAAAGAAATTTGTAGTATATATATTTATGACTTAGGTTAAAATCCATGATCTCACTGTGATAATGAAAATTATTTTGAAGTACAATGCTAAAAATGGTAAGATTTTGAAATAGAGAATGATCATGTTGCTTATGTTGAGAAACTTTGAAGATTACATTACATTCACTGTAATTCATAAATTTCACTGAATATGAAGTTAGTGAAATTTGTGTGAATAAAAAGTTAAGTGTGAAGATTTTTAAATGTTTTGAAACATTTTTGATCTAGTGTATTTACACAATATATAATGCTGTATGTTTGCTATCTCAAAATAGCAGGAAGGGGAACAGATATGAAATACTGTTTTTTTGGGGTGGGAATTTTGACTGAAGGGTCATTCCATGTCAAATCAACACACTTTAAATAAAAAATTTACCTCGCCCTCTTAGATTTTGCTGAAAGTTGGTATTCTTATAGTGGGTATTCTTATAGTGGGTGCTGAAACTAAGAAAAATACCAAATTTCAATTTTTTACCTCAAACCATTCCTGAAATATGGTCATGTAAACTTTTCAAAAACTGGTGAAAAATGTGTGAATGGACTTTTTTTCAAGTTGCCCTAGGAGCTGCCCTAATCAAGCTAGAGAGCTGGGAAAGGTGTCATTTTGCAGCATTTTTCATGCCCTTTCCAGTGCTAGACAAAAAACATAGCTTCTAGTTAATAACCTTTTTCAAAATGGTAATTAATATTTTGATTTATTTTTTTTTACAAAAAGTACATAATTGAAAATTTTCAAAATATTTCCATAACTGCTTCATACTGTTGCAAATCACATGAAAAAATATAAATGTGGATATGATTGGTTCATTGTTCAAAAAAATTATTTCGGACTCTTGTTTTTCACTAACGGTCCTAGTTTGACCAAGCTGACCTTTAAGGTAGTACGTCAGTAGAGGACCATATACATAGGGCTTGATGTCTGTACAATAATTCAGAGACTGGAGCCATTGTTGAAATGAAGTAGTCTGCATTGTTACCTTCTAAGGCTTTGTGTGCCTACAGCATTATTGTGCACTGTTTTAGTGCAAATCAATTGTTACCTCTGTGTTGACAAGTCTGTATCTATTATATTTAATAGTTCATTCTCAAGTAAATCTATACATTTAAGGACAGTTTATAAGTGGTTTTTGTATAAATATGGAACCAAGTAAAAAGTGCAGTGCTGTGAGAGTGCAGTGATGTAATCCATTGAAGTCAAATCAATTTTATTACAGACAGAAAAACTGAGAAATGTCACAACATGGATGCCCAAATTATTTCCTCAAATACCAAGTGGTGCCAAGATTTGTCATAAATGTAGGAAGGATATAACCAAATTGAAAAATACACCAGAGTCCATCAGTGATGAAAGTGTTGAAGAATCTTCTGGATCAGAGATAATCATCCGAGACCAAGACCCTGACTTGACTCCAACTTCAGTAGCTGTTAAAACATTTAACACAACACTTCAAGAACTAGGTGAGTCCCCAATTGACAAGAGAAAACTAACATCTAGGCATTACACCAAATCAAAAGTGAAGAAAATCTCATCAATAACATGTAAACTTTTTGTTGCTCCTGAAACTTCATCAGATACTGATTGATCTGTTCTTGCAAATCTTAAAAGAAACTTTAAAAATTCTGTAAGTAGAGCAAAACAACTAATGATTCTTACAAGTATACCTGAAAAGTGGAGTGTCAGGAAAATAATGAGGGAATTTAATGCTCCTAATTACATTGTTTCGCAGTCCAAAAAAATTTTGGAAGGGAAAGGATTCATGGAAGGTCCAAACCCAAAACCAGGGAAGTTTTTACCAACAGAAACTGTCAAAACTGTACATTCATTTTATGAAAATGATGAAGTTAGCAGGGAAATGGCAGGTATTAAAGATTGTGTGACAATTACAGAAACAAGTGGAAATAAAATAAAAATATCAAAAAGACTTATTTTGTGTAACCTTAAAGAAGCTTACAAGCATTTTAAAGACCAGTTTCCTAACATAAAAATAGGTTTCTCTAAATTTGCTGAGTTGAGACCAAAACATTGTGTATTAGCTGGCCAGAGTGGCACACACACACTGTCTGCGTGTGCACAACTCACCAAAACATAAAATTAATGAGAGAAAATGCCAAACTAACTACAGTAGCAAACAGCAGCTTAAACAATTATAAGCAGTGCATTGCAAAAATGCCTTGCCACCCATCATCAGTTGATTGCAACATGGGAAACTGAATACTGCCTAGGAGAAACTGTGATATGTAAAATTTTAAAAGACCCTCTTCATGAAAACTTAATTGAACAAGTTCAGTTCCAACAGTGGATGTCAGTTGACCGATGTAATCTGGAAATTGTTCAGAAAACTTCTGAAGGATTCATAGATTTATTTTGCAGTAAGATGTTGACTTTGATTTGGCATGATTTCATTGCCAAGTAACAACAAACATTCCTGAACTCCACAAGAGAAAACCTTATGGAATCTGAATTTGTTGTCATATGTGATTTTTCAGAAAATTATAATATAGTTTTACAGGATGAAGCTCAGAGTTTCCACTGGACAAGACAACAGATTACCATTCATCCTTTTGTTATATATTACAATCAGGAAGACAAAATTGAGCATATGAGCTTTGTCATTGTTTCTGATTGCCTGGAGCACAATACAACTGCGGTTTACACCTTTCAAAAGAAGCTAATTTCATATCTAACAAATAAATTTCAAAAGGTTCCAAAAAAGATATACTATTATTCTGACAGTTCTGCCGCTCAGTATAAAAATAAGAAAAACTTCCAAAACCTTTGCCTTCACGAGGAAGACTTCAACATAAAAGCTGAATGGCACTTTTCAGCCAAAGCACATGGGAAAGGGCCTTGTGATGGAGTAGGGGGTTCAGTAAAGAGACTGGCAGCTTGTGCAAGTTTGCAAAGGCCATACCAAAATCAGATCCAAACTGCACGAGATCTATTTGAGTGGGCAGTAGATAATATCACAAATGTGGATTTTGCATATTCCACTCAAGAAGACTACACTGCTTCAGAAATTCTTAAAAAGCCGACTTGAAGAGGCACTGACAAAGGAACACAGCAATTTCACACTTTCATTCCCAACACTACATCAAAATTAATAGTCAAATACTTCTCTGGTGATATGCGGAGTTGGGAGAGGGAAGTAACTACAGCACCAGACAAACTGAAGTTACAAGATGTATCAGGCTATGTCACCACTGTATATGGCAGAAACTTGTGGCTTGGGTACATTTTAGAAAAAAAACAAAGAACTTTATGAAGTGAAAATAACTTTTCTTCATCCATGTGGACCAGCTAAGTCATTCTCTTATCCTGCACATGCAGATGTCCTGTGGGTGTCAGTTGTGGATGGTCTCACAAAAGTGAATCCATTTACTCCGACAGGGAGAACATACATTCTTAATGAAAGTGATGTAAACCAACCCAATCAGCTTTATTAAAATGTAATATGTGAAGTTCCAAGACAATTTATTGGGAAACTGCTTTCAACTCAAAACTTAATTTTTGTCTCAGGTTAGTGTTAATGTATATTTTATAGAAAGTTGTTTCAAAATTATTATTAGTACCTATTGTGTTAAATTTAGCTATGTACAGATACCTATTACTCAAGAACAAGCATTACGTATTTAATTTGTTTAATAGTGCCATTTCAAACATCATGGACCAGAACTATTATGTAAATACTTGCACTTATTCATACTTTATTTCAGTTTGTAGTTAAATGCTCAATTTCTTGTTTTTGTTATATCTGTTAATATACTGTTAGTGAAGTTGTATGAAATTAAAATAAGCAATCAACTTAATTATAAAATATGCTGATTAGTTTTGGTTTAATAAGGTGATGTTTTGATATTTCTAACTTTTTTACTTACCTTTCAGTATATTTGAAAGAAATTCCTGTTCGTTAAAGGTCAATTTGGTCAAACTAGGGCCATTAGTGAAAAACAAGAGCCCGGAATAATTTTTTTTAACAATGAACCCATCACCCCAGATTTATGTTTTGCCATGTGATTTACAATAGTATGAAGTAGTTATGGAAATATTTTGAAAATTTTCCATTATGTACTTTTTGTAAAAAATTAAAATTAAGTCAAAATATTAATTAGTATTTTGAATAAGGTTATTAATTAGAAGCTATATTTTGTCGTATATCCCTCGAAAGCATGCAAAATGCTGCAAAACTACACCTTTCCCAGTTGTGTAGCTGAATTAGGGCAGCTCCTAGGACAATTTAAAAAAGTCCGTTCACACATTTTTAGCTGGTTTTTGAAAAGTTTACATAGCCATATTTCAGGAATGGTTTGAGATAAAAAATTGAAATTTGGTATTTTTCTTAGTCTCAGTGCCCACTATAAGTATACCAACTTTCAGCAAAATCTAAGAGGGTGAATTAAAATGGGTGTATTGATTTGACATGGAATGACTCTGAAGGTAATTTATCATTATATTGTAGTTACAGCCAGCAGCTACATTCGATAATATTTGTGGCAACTATCAACCAAGTCAAATGTAATATCTTTGTTTTGCCAAACTCTTTGCGGCAGTCTGTGGCCGCGTGCGAAAGTTTAAAAACATGGACAGAGATCAAGAATGTATCTAACTGTACATGTGTGCTTCCAAGTAATAAAATAGTGTTTATTACATGTGGTATAGTTTGCATCATTGGATTCGGCAGCCCTACAACACTAAAACCCATACCGGTGACACCGAATTTTGTTTGCGGGTGCTACAACAAACTTTCGTTCCATCGAGCAGTACACAATGGATCGCATGCCATCCACCACACCGCACACGTGCCAGCTAAGTTTCCCAACGGAAGCTTTGGTAGGGTTTTCCAATTATCCACTGTGTGTTTGTAATAGTTCAACGCAGTTTCCGAACACACCTACTAGCAGTACGTAACAGGACAGTGCTTCTGCATTCCCACAGCCATGTGTGCCGGCATCAGGTACAAACAATAACTTTCCATTATTGGACATGAGTCAGCAGTCATGTGGCAGTGTTCCTTACCAACAGAACATCTTTTGCACACAAAACTTTGAATACGAACGTTTTACATTCAGTATGAACTTTCCACGTGTTACGAGTGCTCAAGAACCGCGGACACAATGTGTTCAAACCCCAGTGACTATGTTTTCGGGTTTCCAAAGTGCCAGTGTGAACTTTCCACCTGAATCAGTGGCATTACAAATCGAGCCGGACACCCAAGATGGAAAATTTCATGTTTATCCTGGAACTCCACAGTTTGCACCAGACACCGCCCTACCCCCTTTCATTTTTAGTCAACACGGGGGCCGAGGTTAGTGTGATACCTTTGTGCATAGGTATTAAATTCGAGCATCAGCCTTGCCCCCCACTTTGAGCTGCCAATAAGTCCCTGATTCAATCTCTTGGAATAACTAATTTAAGCCTTAAACTGCAGGACATTAACACCCCCTTCCAGTGGACTTTTGTTATCCCGGAGGTGGATGAACCCATGCTCGGGGTAGATTTTCTCTTAGCTCACACACTGTCACCTAATCTACAATGAGGTACACTAAACATTAACTCCACAGACCGTACCATAAGTTCAGGTATCTCTTCCCTCTCATCTGAGAGCGCCACTATTATGTGAGCTAGCTGAAACCGCTGTTGCAGTGCTCTCTCAGATCACACAACGATGAACTTCGAGACAGCAATGAAGCCCTCTGCTTATGCATTGCCACTGTGCAAGCCAAGCTCACAGACACTCGTAATCAGGTCACCAAACTGTCACACACGGCCATGCCCCCAACCTCCACACTGCTTCCTCGCACCTGCCGACGATGACGCGTGACGTTTATACTGTCGGACAGAAGCTGTGCCCGTGATGCTACCAATTACCCCACTGAGCTCTATGACAAGAACTACCAGCGGATCACTGCCACAGCTGCTGACCCACCGGCCTGGGACACACAAGCGTCTGCATTACAGGTTAGTTGTTTTGCACCGGGTGCAGCCCCATTATCCCCATCGGTGTTCGCGATCAACAATGGTACTGTCCACAGAATCAGTACCACAGAAGACCCACTGGTACGTGCAAAAGGCTAGGCGCTTAAATCCGGAAAAACTTACACACGCCAAAGCTATTATTCAGGAACTTTTAGATAATAAGACTATTCGCCCTTCTTCTAGTAGTTGGTCATCACCCATTCATTTGGTGCCCAAGAAGGATGACACTTTCCGCCTCTGCAGTGATTATCGGGCACATAACACCAGAACAATTCTAGATAATTATCCCATCCCAAATATTCAAGACTTTGCTTCCCAACTGCATGGGTTGGTTGGGGTTTAAGGGACCAAACAGCAAGGTCATCAGTCCCTTGTTTCAAATATGCGCCATTCCACTAATGGGACAACTCAGTAAAGTCAGAACAATAAAACGGAAAAAGTGAAAAAACATAAAAAGGCAGTCATGTTGTCATTGGTAAAAAACAAAATTAGCGAAGTTGGCAAGAGAACAAACCCAACACTATGCTGAAGCAGCATAGGCAAGACCACCTGTGACTTAAAATGTACAACTGCTATAATGTAGAAAGTACATATGGGAATAGAAAGACTAACCAAGCCTTAAAAAAAAAGGGTAAAAAACAGAGTAAAAGTGGAAGAAAAGAGGAATTCGGTCAAGGAGGTGAATCAGAACTCGCCGAACACTGCTTACAGTGGGAGACACCCAAACACTCACCGCCCTGCCCCAACACCAGAGAGATTAAAAAACCTTAAAACTGAGAATAAAAACCACTTTCCCGGAGGAAACCGAGAACCAGAGAGACCATCTGGGAATCGTCAGCCAACATCAAAGGTAAAGTGTGGGGGAGGTTGTACTTAGCACGCAGAGCCAAAAGAAGGGGGCAGTCAACCAAAATGTGGGCTACTGACTGGAAGGCTCCACAACCACATAGTGGGGGTGGCTCATCACGCAAAAGAAAACCATGGGTCAACCGAGTATGGCCAATGCGGAGACGACACAGTGTGGTCGAGTCCTTTCGGGAGATGCGAAAGGAAGAATGCCACGGGCCTGGTGTCACCTTAATTGCACGAAGTTTATTAGACAGGGGAGTAGCCTCCCAAGAATTGGCCCATGACTGTGCAAAGTGGGATTTGATGTGAAGCCGTAAATCCGCTGCAGGAGGGGCTACAGAAAATGGGGGGTAAGTAACTGCTCCCCCAGCCAAACGATCAGCGAGCTCATTACCCGGGATACCCACATGGCCAGGGACCCAAAGGAAGTCAATGGAACAAGCAGCACGGTGAGTATCAGCGAGATGGTCATGGATGGCAGAGACCAAGCGATGGCGCGAAAAACACCGGTCAATAGCAAGAAGGCCACTCATCGAGTACGTACATAACAAAACGCAGTTGTGTTGGGACTGTTTAATAAAGGTAAGGGCCTGGGAAATTGCCATCAATTCCGCAGTAAACACCCCACATGTAGGTGGCAGCAGATGACTTTCCGTTCCAACAGAGGACGTGAAGGCATACCCAACACAATCAGCAGATTTAGAGCCATCAGTGTAAAAAACAACAGCATCCCGAAACTCCCATAAAATTTGGCGGAAAAAGGAACGGAACACCCAGCGGGGGATGGAATCTTTCGGACCTCGGCGGAGATCCATCCGAATTCGAGGCCGAGTAACTAACAAAGGGGGGGGGTGGAGGGGAGGCAGCGAGGAAGACAGGACAAAGAAGGAAGCTGAAAATCACAGCAAAGAGACGCAAGGCGTAGCCCAACCGGTAAACCCGCCGAGGGCGGGAGTCGGGTGGGCGACATCCATGGTCCGGGAACAGGATAGAATAGGAAGGATGAGTGGGAGAGGAATGGATAGCAAGTGCATAAGACACCAGAAACTGGGACCGCCGAATAGAAAGGGGGGGAATCCCAGCTTCAACCAGGAGACTATCAACAGGGCTAGTAGGGAAGGCACCGGTAGCCAAACGGATACCACGATGGTGGACTGGATCCAGCACGTGCAGTGTGGAAGGAGCAGCTGAACCATAAACTTGACAACCATAGTCCAAGCGAGACAGAACGAGAGCACGATAAAGACGGAGGAGGAGGGAACGGTCCGCACCCCAAGAGGAGTGGGCAAGGAAGCGAAGGACATCGAGTTTTCGGAAACATCCTACCTTCAGGAGTCTGATATGGGGCAGCCAAGTGAGCTTGTTGTTGAAAAGAAGACCCAGGAAACGAAACTGTGGGACCACAGGCAATCGTTGTGCAGCAACATAGAGCTCTGGATCAGGGTGGATCGTAGTATGGCGACAGAATTGGACCACTCGCGATTTTAAAGGAGAGAATTGAAACCCGCGTGAGAAGGTCCATGCAGAGGCACGCCGTGTAGCTACCTGGAGCTGCCGCTCTGCAGATGCCATCGAGGAGGAACTAACCCAAATGCAGAAATCATCCACATACAGGGCAGGGGCGACCCAAGGACCGACAGAGGCTACAAGTCCATCGATAGCAATGAGGAAAAGAAGAACACTCAAGACAGAACCCTGTGGGATGCCCGTCTTGTGGGTCCGTGGAGAACTAAAAACAGTTCCAACTCGAACTCTGAATGACCGATGGATCAGGAACTGGCGGATAAAAATTGGGAGTGGGCCCCGAAGACCCCACTGATGAAGAGTGAGTAAGATGTGATGGTGCCAGGCAGTGTCATAGGCCTTGCGAAGGTCAAAAAACACCGCAGCCAAATGGCGGTGCTGGGAAAAAGCCTGCCGAACTGCAGATTCCAAGCGAAGTAAATGATCGATTGGAGACCATCCATCTCGAAAGCCACACTGGTAAGGCGACAATGGATCCCGAGATCCGAGGACCCAATTGAGCCGATGGGCTACAATCCGTTCAAGTAACTTACAAACAACATTGGTCAAACTAATTGGCCGATAGCTGTCAACAGATAGGGGGTTCTTACCAGGCTTAAGGACAGGAACCATGATGCTATCCCTCCACTGAGAAGGGAAGTCACCCTGGAGCCAGAAACGGTTAGACACCCGAAGAAGATGTTGCCGTTGTGGAGCACTGAGATGTTGAAGCAGTTGGTTATGAATGGAATCTGGGCCAGGGGCTGTATCATGAGAAGAAGATAGAGCAGAAAGAAATTCCCATTCAGTAAAAGGTTCATTGTAAGATTGTGACTCACAAGGGGTGAAAAACATGAGGTGGAAGCTTCAGCCAGCTGTTTTTGATGAAGGAAAGCAGCTGGATAGGAGGCTGACGCTGACGCCACTGCAAAATGGGTCGCAAGATGTTCTGTAAGAACTAATGGGTCCGTACAAATGCCATCTGGGAGGTGAAGGCCTGGGAGGGTGGACTGCCGATGGCAACCTTGGAGAGAACGAAGTTTAGCCCATACCCATGACAGAGGGACAGTAGAACCAAGGGAAGAAACGAATCGTTCCCAACATATCCACTTACCCTGTTTGATTAAATAACGGGCTTTAGCACAGAGGCGTTTAAAGGTAGTAAGGCTGGCTACGGATGGGTGCCTCTTAAAGTGTTGCAAAGCTTGACAGCAATCACAGATGGTAGTGGCAATGGCCGTACTCCACCACGGGACTTGCTGACGACAAAATGGTCCAGATGAGCGTGGGACAGCAAGGCTAGAAGCGTGAACAATCGCGTCAGACACGTCACGTAGGACGTCATCAATACAACCCGACAGTGGGAGAAAACTCGACCTGTGCAGTGTATAGAGGCCAATCGGCACGGTGGAAAGACTAACGAGGTAACCTGTCCATCGGGGAGCGGGAAGGGAGCGTGATAATCAACGGGAAATGGTCACTATCATAAAGGTCGTCGTGTGGCGACCAGTGTAATGAAGGTAAGAAGACCTCGTCTAGATGGAAAGGCACTGCCCCACAAGGGATGATGAGCATTAAAATCCCCAAGGAGGAGGAAGGGAGGAGGAAGTTGCTGAAGAAGGGCAGTTAAGGCAGCAGGTGTAAGAGTCCTGTCAGGAGTGAGATAAAGATTGCAAACTGTGACTGCAGAGTCGAAGTGGACCCTAACAGCAACTGCTTCCAATGTAGTTTGGAGAGGAATCCACGTGCTAGCAATGTCTGTACGGACCAACGTACAAATGCCACCAGAAGCCCGCAAGGGTCCGACCCGATTTCAACAGAAAACACGGAACCCACGGAGGGTCGGTGAGTGAGCATCAGTAAAATGAGATTCCTGGAGAACCACACAAGCTGCAGAGTAGGACGAGAGAAGGGATTTCAATTCTGGAAGGTGACGATAGTATCCATTACAATTCCATTGGAGAACCACAGAATGATGGTTTAAATGAGGGCTGAACATGCTAAATCCAGTCATACCGCCAGGTCCCCACCCGTCACCGACAAGGAGGGGGCGACATTCATGAACGACAGGTCAGAATCCGGTTGTGAAGTCAGGGAAGGGACCTCCGGTGACACCAGAGGATCTTTGTCCTGGGTCTTATGTTTCTTCTTTTCAGGCTGAGATCGAGGAGGGCTGTGTGGCATAAAGGAGCCAGCTGCAGCAAAATCAGGGACAGAAAGAGACCGGGCGAGCTGGGAGCCGACAGACCGCGGCTCTCGCGGTCGTCACGCGGCAGCAGACCTTTGACCTGGAAGGTGCTGGGAAGGGGCGTCCCGGGGGAGGCGCCCTTGACCGACAGACCCCGAAGGAGTGGGACACTACTCCGGCTGGGGAGGGGGGGCAGCGCCCATAGGAGAAGGTGTGGGAGCCGCAGGGGAGAGAGGGAGGAGAGGGGTCCGGGATGGGGGTAAGGAAGGGGTAGGAAGGGGTGAAGATGTAACCAAGGCATAACTAGATGTCATGGACGCAGGGTGCAGTCGTGCATATTTCTTACGGGCCTCTGTGTAGGTTAAACGATCGAGTGACTTATACTCCTGTATCTTTTTTTCTTTCTTATATACTGGGCAATCTGGTGAACGTGGAGAATGACTACCATGACAATTTACACATACAAGAGGGGGAACACAGGGACTTCCCTCATGGAGTGGACGTCCACAGTCACCACAGAGAGGGGCCTGGGAACAGCGAGAAGACGTGGCCAAAACGCAAGCACTTCAAACACCTCATAGGAGGTGGGATGTACGGCTTCACATCACTGCGATAGACCATAATCTTAACTTTCTCAGGAAAGGTATCCCCTTCAAAGGCCAGGATAAAGGCACCAGTATCAATACGATTATCTTTAGGACCCTTCTGAACACGCCGAACAAAGTGAACACCCCGCCGTCCAAGATTGTCCCGAAGTCCCTGATCAGTTTGAAGGATGAGGTCCCTGTGAAAAATCACACCTTGTACCGCATTTAGAGACTGGTGGGGGATAATGGGCACAGGAATTGTACCAAGATGGTTACAGGCACGAAGGGCCACAGATTGGGCAGCTGAAGCAGTTTTTATCAGCAACGAACCCGACCGCATCTTGCTCAGGGACTGCACTTCGCCAAACTTGTCTTCAATGTGTTCCACAAAGAATAAAGGTTTGACACTGGTGAAAGTATCTCCATCAGTCCTGGTGCAAACTAGATAACGGGGGAAAGGTTTTGCCCCTAGACGACGGGCCTGACCCTCTTCCCAGGAGGTAGCCATGGAAGTGAAGGCCGAAGGGGCAAGAGAAGCAGCACTTGAGGAATCAGTTCCACGCAGAGAGACGGCCGCAGAAGAATGGCCAGAGTTTTGGACCCGTATGCGTTTCATCCGCATAGCGTCCGCCCTGATACCACCCACTCCGATCCGGGGCTCTCCTCATGGGCGCCACCCAGCCACAGCAAGGGCCGTCTGGCACGGCGGCCATTGCCGGGAGTTCGGATGCTCCAGGATGACGAGCAACCACTCCAAGGCATGCATGAGGTGGTCACAGTTCAGGTATCAGAAGTGTGATCCCTGTGTGTTCAGGGGGCTCAACCAAAAGGGTACATAGCGACCCCACCACACGGGCTGGCTACCGTGCTGGCTATGCACCCTAGCATCAGACAACGACGTGAAAGAGAAGGTGGAATGTACTAGGAGGGCGCATGTTGGAGACACTAGGTAAGGTGCTCTTCCCCAAATGGCTCACACTACGGAGGAGAAATTTTGTAATGGAGGTCAAACCCCAGAGGTGGACCAAGGAATGCCAGAAGGAGGAGATGATTACGCAACAAAGCCGGAGTGTGAAACCAACAGAACCAGGAGGATAGCTGGGGCCAACATAAGCAAGGACACCAATAGAGGGAGAGGAGAGGGCGAGGGGAAAGGAGCATGGAGGGGAAAGTAGGGGAAGGGAAAGGAAGTGCAGCCCGGAAGAGAAAGAAGGCTACAATGGCTCGGGGCCCCGTGCTCGCCACGCACGTATCCACAGAAGAGTTGTGGACCCCCTGGGGGGGGGGGGGGGAACTGCATGGGGCATGAATTTTCAGTGTAATTGACTGTCACAAGGCATGTCAACAACTGCCAATGGCACCGGAGTAGTTGAAAAAACTGCTACCACCACCTCGTTCGGGTTGTTCGAGTATTTGCTTATGCCATTCGGCATTCAAAATGCTGCACAGACATGGCAACGGTTCATCGACTGTCGGAAAACTGGACTTTGCATTTGCCTACCTGGACGACTTGTTAATTTTTTCTTCCTCCCTCGAGGAACATGAACTCCATTTAAATACAGTGTTCCACCTATTAAAAGCAAATGGTGTCATAGTGAATAATGACAAGTCACAACTCCACTGCACTAGTGTCACTTTTCTGGGCCACTGGGTTTCTGCTGATGGCATCCACCACCTATCCTAACGAGTTGAGGCCATGAGGATGGTGCCTTTGCCTGAAGATTTTCAGGGCCTCCACCACTTCCTTGGAACAGTAAATTACTACAACACATCCCCCACACTGCCGACGTACAAGCCCCACTGATGGATGCTCTCGCAGGAAAAAAAACACTTCAGGGTCTCAGGCAGTCACGTGGCCTCCAGATATGCTTGCGCATTAGATAACCTAAAGTCAGCCTTACAGACAACTGTTACGTTCGCTCATCCCATTCCTGATGCTCCCATCTTGCTTATTACAGATGCGAGTGATACAGCAGTGGGGGCGGCACTTCAGCAATCCGTGGGTTCTGTTGTACAGCCACTCAGATTTTTCTCCCACAAACTGTCTGCTTCCCAGCATAAATGGTCGACCTTTGACCAGGAACTGTTTGCTGTTTACGGCGCTATCAAATAGTTCCAATACGATATCGAAGGTCGCCATCTCATGGTATTTACCGACCACGAGCCATTGGTATACGCTTTGTCACCCAGGCAAGGACTCGTTCCCAAAACGTTTGTCATATGGACCTCATATGTCAGTTTATGAATGACATACATTACGTCAGAGGTGCAGGCAATGTCGTCTCCGATTTTCTATGTCGTTTATCGGTTTTATCTTCACAACTGGACCTCAGTGAACTTCCTAATTTGTAGACAGATGATACTGAACTCACCGTGTTGCCGTCCGATGTTAAAACGGGACTCCAACTAGCGTTACAGACACTTTCTGGGTTTTCATCACCCATCTGGTGTGGCATTTCAACAGGACACACACATCCGGTTATTCTGGCACCTCTCCGCCGGGACATTTTTAATAGTATCCACAACTTGGCACACCCTCGCATTCGCACCACCACACATCTGATATGTGAATGTTTTGTTTGGCTCGGGGTGATAAAACAATGTCGTAGTTGGGCGTGAGTGTGTGTGGCTTGTCAGTGCACAAAAGTAGGATGCCATGCACAGCCGCCCCCCCCCCCCCCCCATGGGTACATTTGATGTGGCAAAAAGAAGATTCCAGCACATACACATCAATATTGTTGGGCCCTTAACCCCCGTGGGCCCCTTCCATTACATACTGTCCACCATTGGTTGGTTTACCCGCTGGGTAGAAGTAATTCCTCTCACTACTATCACAGCAGACACAGTGGCCCGAGCCCTTTTATTAATGTGGATCTCACACTTCGGCTGCCTGGTTTCTATCACCATTGACCAGGGCCGCCAGTTCGAGTCTGCCCTCTTCCAACAGCTTTGTGAACTGTGTGGGGTGAAATGATTTAGGATTACGGCATTCCACCCCCAGAGCAATGGGCTTGTCGAATGCTGGCACCGAACGTGTAAAGCTTCCCTGATTTGCCATGGAGGGGAGTGGGCCGACGCCTTACCATGGGTAACGTTAGGCATTCGGGCTGCATGCAAAGAGGACCTTGGCACATCCCTGGCAGAAGCACTGTATGGAGAACCCCTCACACTCCCAGTAGAGCTAGTCGAGCCTTCACTCCCTCCAGATCAAATCTGTGACTCGACATTCGTCGGGCATGTTAAGGACTTAATCGCTAACATTCGCGTGCTTCCACCTCGACCGCATTCGCCCCTCCCCTATTTATGCATATGGACTTCGCGTCGTACACTCATGTCGCGGTACACGATGACACTGTCCGACAGGCACTCTGACCCCTATACTTGGGTCTGCACAGAGACATATCGCGGTGTACCAACACGTTCAAAGTGCTCATTAATGGCACACCTGAAACGGTATCTGTCTGCCGCCTCAAACCGGCATGGTCCCTGGGAGAACTGCTCGATACCCCACCCACTCAGCACTGACCCCCTGCTGCACCGGCCTCACATGAGGCAACTACCGACAGTCCACAGATGAGTGACGCCCATTCCTGTACTTGTGACATTACCCACTCCCAGTCGTGTGACAGTGCTACAGGTGTGTGTGACATTCCCATACAGAGTGATGCGTGTGATGACTCTCCCCTCATACAGGCAGCTCCCCAGCTCCCCACCTCCCCCCTGTTAGGATTCAGCGCCGTATCAGGGGCCAGCCTTGGTACGGGTGATGTTGATGCCGATGACTCGTGGAGATTCTGTCAACCCGTACACGGGAGGGGTAGTGAATGTCAACACAGGTTTTATTTACGGATCTAAAGTGTTTTTGTTATGCAGCAGGATAATGTGTGTATCTTCTATGAACGAGCCAGCTGTCTCAATGACAACTTAACCCACATTCACCTTCTCCAGTCTGTCCCCTTGCCTGTTGTTACTGACCCATCAATGGTAAGAGTACTACGTACTGCAACAGGCATTCAGGTCCACTACCCCGACTCCTCACAAACCACAGTTCCCTCCCCAGATCACTCAACTGCTGTACGAGCATTCACCTGGTCAAGCAGGAACATCCGCCCCCCTCCTCTCCCCCCCCCCCCCCCCCCCGTCCCCTCCCTCCCCCTCCTCCCCTCACTGGCTCAAGTATTTCTATTACTAATGTAATGTGATGTGATGTAAGGTGTGGTATGGTTTGGTATGGTATGGTTTCAGTTTAAACACCCTTTCCCTCCATGGTTATTCCATTTACATGTATACCCCAATATTTATGTTTTGTGCTCCACACACTGGCTCGGGGAGGAGGGGGGGGGGGGGAGGGTGCCTAATGTGGCAACTATCGACAAAGTCGTGTGTAATATCTGTTTTGCCAAGCTCTTTGCAGCAGTCTGTGGCCATGTGCAAAAGTTTACACATGTGGACAGAGATCAAGAATGTATCTAACTGTACATGTGTGCTTCCGAGTAATAAAATAGTGTTTATTACATGTGGTATAGTGTGAATCATTGGATTCAGCAGCCCTACAACACTAAAACTCATATATTCAAATATCTGAAGTCCTAGTGAATGGAAAATAATGATATGAAACTATTAGATTTATTATTGCAAAACAATGTCAAATGTTTACCTGTACTACTTTTAGGGAAAGTTAACTAGATGAGAATGATTGCAGAGAAAAGGAATGTGAATACTGTAGGATGTTTGAAAAATCAGTTACATTGTAATGCGCTATTGTTCTTAGTATATGCGCTATTGTTCTGAGTGACGTATGTGAATTATCTGCAATGCATTGCTCTGCTAGGAGTAATATAATAGTTTTTAGGCACTGTGAAGACAGGATGTTATGAAGTATATTCTATGATATTAGAGATTATGATTAAGTTAGCTTGAGGATGTGTTAGAGATTTATTGATGCTCTGTTTTGTAATTAATATTATTCTTGTTTGATAGTATGCTGTATATAGTTTTGACAAGTGACTAAGATGAGTTCATGCTATTTGTTGAAGTAAGGGTTTGATCTATGATTATATTCATGAGTTATTGACATGCATGCTTTAAGTCTTACATTTGTGGCACATATATTCTGTATGGAAATCTTTTGGTGATTACATGATGGCATAGTATTGGATGACAGAAATAAATAGAATGAAGCAGATATTGTACCAAACTATGTACTTTTCACAGATAATCTGAAGGTGGCAATCACACGAAATAACCCTATAATACTAAACGATATAATCAAACATAGCAGTCTGTTTAGTTCCATAATATAATACAATATTGTCCTTATATCCTAATCCTAGTTTATACCATAATTCATTGATATCATAGAAATGTGGCGCTTACCTTCACCGTAAAGCAGAAAGCTGAAGGTGACAACTGCTATGTAGGCCAAGCATCCCACATCAAGCCAATAAGCAAAGGCTCTACTAGTTGACAGGAACATATAGAACGCAGTTGTATTCAGGTCCTGGAAACAGAGAAACTATTCCTTGATTACCAGTTCAGTAATTTTGGTGTTTTTAATCATCTTAATTAAAACTGAAAAGCAATGGAAACTTTGGTCTTTAAGAACAGAAGCAGCTGAAAAATTAATGCACGGGGGTTTTGGTGTCAGGCTACTCATTAATCAAACTTTTGATAGTGAAACAGGCTTATCAGTCAAGATGAAATTAACCCCTAGGCCATGAAACATTTTCTACGAATACCTTTTTCCAGTACCTTTAGTCTAGCAAGATAGGCTAAAGTGCTTTGGGAATTTTTAATGCAATAGATGATTATTGGAAAAGGAAAGCTGTGAGGTCGTTGAGTGTTTTCTGGGTAGCTCAGGTAGAGCAATGCCCACAAAAAGCAAAGGTTGAGGTTTAAGTTTATTGCACCATATGTTAGATAAAGAAAATATGCCTGTCCTAGTAATGCAAATATCAGCAATGTGAGAGAATTAGTGTTCAAGGAGTATTATTTAAGTCACTGGATATACACAGTGTTGTGTGCTAAGGAGATGTGGTGACATGTGTTCTTTTAAATATAAAATTGGAACATGTGATAATAGAAGCCAACCTGTTGGCCAGGGTGATTTATCACAGAATAGTTGAAGTATTAGCCTTATGGTAGAACACAAGTGAGAAACATGCCAAAATCAATTACTCTAATTTTAGATTACAGTAGATTCCACTTTTCAAATTCACAATGATACATCATTGTGAAATTAAACAGTGGCTATTGGCAGCCAATAGAACATGTTTTACTGTAACAAAACAACTATCTCCAAAATACAATTCTAATGCTCACATATGCTTCAGAAACTTTGCCACTAGTGAGGGATAATAATATGCTGATTGCCTTTGAGAGTAAGGTACTCCAGAGAGTAATAGGCCCTTATTGCAAGGGAAGGAGGTGGAGGAGACAGTATAACAATGAGCTTTATGCAACATGTAGAGCCAGCTATTGTAAAAATTGTAAAGCCAATGAGACTGCACTTTTATTAATATTCTATTTCTATCTCCTTCCTTAACCACAGGTGTGTGTGTGTGTGTGTGTGTGTGTGTGTGTGTGTGTGTGTGTGTGTGTGTGTGTGTGTGTGTGTGTGTGGAGGGGGGGGGGGGGACAATTTTCTGGTTTATAATAAAGCCCCCATCTGAATTTTCTGTAAGCTCTGTTCCTCTGTAGTAAAACACAAGTTAACACACAATTTCCTTTTTTACCTTCAGAACACACAGTTCTGCAATTTATTGTCTGTAACTAAACATCAGTTTGGTTTCTAAGTTGATAGACATGCTATTTAGCCAAATTGTTTCATGACATGCAGGCACAGTGAACTGTTTCATGGTGTGGAGGCACAGAAGTAGCCAAGTGTGATCAATGTCTAAAGCCAATGATTTTATTTTAATAGTCATTTTGTCACCAGTAGTGCAGTGTGAGTTAATTAGTGTAGTTTCATGCCACTGTTATGACCAGTTCACCTCAAACTTTTTTTAGCTACATGTACTTTTGCCAGAGATTGTGGCCTATGCTAAATCACAAAGGCATTCATGACTGTTCTCGAACAGCTTGAAGCTACAATGGCCACTATCTTCCAGCTTCATACAGCCTTTGCAAATTGCACTGGCAACTAAGTGGTACGGCAGTTTCCCATTAAGCTTGACTGCTAGAGTTTTTACTGATGTGGGCCCTGAGAGAACCCTGGTCTGGCAACGAACAGTCACCTGATGGCAGTTGGCTGGACATGCCAAAATATGGAGCTGTTTTGCAATAAAGGTAGATAGCTAATGTCATAAATACCAATCGCATACCACCACCACCTAGGTTTGAGGCATAAATGGGATAACGAGAGAGCCAGCAAGCCTTGCCTGCCCTGCTTGTGCAACGATCTCCTCAATCAGTCTGGCCATCTCTAGAGGGGAAAATAAGGAGCTGTTATTAGTAAGCTTTTTTAATAACAGGTGCATGATTACCCTCTTGGGGAAATAGTATCAGAAGAGAAAAATTAACTGATGTACACTCTTTGTATTCCAGGAAGAATTTTCCATCCTGTGGAAGAGGTCATTCTGGGGGCAGTTAAAAGCACATGTTGCAGATCATTGCCCCCTTCACACCACATACTGTCACCTAAGTTCCAAGACCAAGTTTGAAGTACACTTGGGGTGTTTTAGATTTGGCAAAACTGAGTCCAGGTATTTGTCAATTACGTGAGTATTCACAGTCGAGTTCCAGAGCTCAAGTTTAAAGTGAGCAACTTTGACTCTTCCATCTGCTCTTATTGCAGCTCTGCAGAATTATTTTTATTTTACTTATTTTTCAATTTCCATGCACTTTACTAATTAGTATACAGGCAGTAAGTGCTCAGATATTTTGAAACCTTAACTAACTTTACTCCATTTAAATTTTTTAATGAAAGCATTTTTCATGTGCTGATCCCAGTGACAACTAGTTTTACTGGAAATCTGTGACTTAAAAGATGTAACTAACTTTTTACTGCAGTTAAATTCAGCAATGTGTTAGCTTGTATGTATTTATGGACTTAGTGACAGCACTCAGTAGGAAGACTGGCATCCTAAAGTTTCAGTAATGAACTTCAGTGTATGTGAAACTAATCAACTTGTAAGATAATTAACACTAAAGTCCAGGAATAGCTACATTGCTCATTACAGATTTTGCCTCTTTACTTGTTGGATTCTGACCTTTACCATTATAGTTCTGATGACCTGATTTTTAAGCACTAGTTGACACAGACTCCATCTCCAGACCCACAGCAGTCATTGGACCAATGACTTTTTCAAACTCTTCAGTGTCCGGAACTTTTACAGACTGACGTGTGCACAGTCATCATTCTTGTCATATAGCTTTACAAACAGAGTGCGACCCTGCATTGAGACATGTCGAACGTTACAGATGTTAAAGGAGGAAAATCCGTGTACCTGGTGTGTTTATACTAACTTCAATGGGTCGTGCACATGACAGGTGTTTACCATTTATGTATTCTGACACATACAGCACCATCTATTGATCAATTTTCACAGTATTTTTTTCTTTTGTCATGTGTTTCCACCTTCTCTGATAATTTTATGTCATTCTGACCAGCGGTTTGAAAGTTTGATTATAATCACTCTGTACATGTGGGCCCCATGCTGTTGTGTATGTGGGAGACAGAGAGAGTGGAGTGACAATTTTTCCATCACTCATTGGTCAGTCACCACTTGGTTAGACTACAGTGATCTGGTTCACTAAGTACTATACATTTTTAAAATAGACGTTTTTAGTTAATAAACAGTCAGTGGTTCATTAATTTTGACAACATAAAAATTCTCTTCTAAATGTTTCTGACACACTAATTTTATTAAATCACTCTTGCTTTATGAGTGAACAATTTAATAACACTTCTTTCTTACCTGATGTTTATCAAACTCTTTGCTAAGAAGTGTCTGTGCACCAAATGCTCTGATAGTGCTGAGTCCCTGGATAGAGGCATTTAAATGTGTGAATATTGGACTCCGAGCTGCAAGAGAAAGTTTTAATAATTGCAATTACAAAAAGTCAGACATTTTGAAGATCTAGTATTTCTGTTTTTACACAGTAGCATAACAAACTGGACATGTACTCACTAATTGCTTCCAGTCTCTTTAAACTGCCTGCAGTTGAAAGGAAGAGTTGGCGCATAATACAACCAAAAACTGCAAGTAAACATGTAGGAACTAGCAACCAATAATTTACAACTGCTACCATGGTGACAACTCCAAGAAGTACCAGGATGATCTGAAAATTGGAGCTGAACAATAAGTTTTGAAACAACAGATTTCACTTACTTTTTGAATGTACCACCTATCCACTCACATGAAAGCATTCCATAATAGAAACTGGCAACTTCTCATCAACAATTCCCATGTCCTTTGAAAATCTGTTCACTATTCTGCCTGTAAAGAAAATTAATTATTAACCTTGGAAGAATATATTTTGTGTGAATAATATATTTTGCATTAGAACTGTTACAGACTATGATAATGCAAAAATAAGTAAAACCAACCTGAAGGATTAGCATTGAAGAAACGCATTGATGCAGTTAAGACACTCTTGAACATGTTGTTATGCAGGCACATGGAAGCATGGATTGCAAACCAAAAGAATAAAAATGAACGTCCAAGTGTTGACAACAATGTCCCAATTGTCAATCCAGTATAAATGTAAGTGCATGTGAATGTATCTAACCAAGACACTGCTCCAGTTTTGTTTCCAGTAATAGTAGTATTAGTAATGTATTGCTGCTCCTCATTGTTTGTCCTGTTGGAAAATCATTAATGGTGAATAAACCTTTTATGTTAAAAATTTTGTAGACAATAATGATTAGGATATTACATGGTGCTTAAGTGGTTTCCTAGTCTAACTGAAGCTAAAATTATAGAAGAAGTCCTTTATCTCATCATTTCAGTGAACCCTGTTACATAATACTTATGACCACTATAGTTTTGCAATTTTAAAAGCAGATTGTGCACAAATAGGTTGTTTGCCACACCATGTAGGTAAGCTGTTATATTTAGTAATGGTATACAATTTTAAGTTTTATAATTCTACACTGTTAGACATCAGGACACTAGGTGATATATTTTACACTAAATTCTTACACCAAGTCGAATTCTCTGTTTTCATTAATCATTATACTCTGATTTACTGAGCAAGTATTAGATTTTTAATTAAGTTATACACAGGTCCAGAATGTTTATAGATATTGTGAATTATTTGTAGCCTGACAAAGTCAACTGCATGTCCATTTCATGTTACATTGGTGTGTGTATATTCTAATGGAAAGTTAACATTCTTTGTAGGTGATTAGAAACGTATAAACTGAGTACTGCCGTACAGTGTCTGGTACATAATTTATTGGTGTAAATTTTCTAGCTAAATATCTGCTCAATACAAAATCCAAGAAATGTTTCTGATTTACTGTCTTCTCCAGCGTTTTTAATTTACATACCTCTTCCTCTTTTTTTAAGAAGGAATTTGCCTCTGATTAGTCAGTGAATGTTTCTATTGGAAGATTATGTTTTAATTAACCCAGTTTATGATATTGATGGAGCATCACATCACCCACATAAAATACTGTCTCACGAAGAATGGTAAATTTATACCTGCAGTACTGTAGGGAGACATCAAACACACAACTGTAGGTAACAGAGTATCGTAACAAAATGTTCTATCAGGAATTTATTAATATTTGAAGAAGGGTTAAAAATTAATACTGCATTATTCTGTGGAAATATGATTAGTCATGCACACAATGCAAATGATGTTTGCAAATATTTTGAGGAACTCACCAATATGCAACCCAATAATCAGCTCCACTTGTTATAATGGGAGTGAGTATAAATCCTACCAAAACTACAACACGTAGAAGCCAGCTGCCACCAGCAGAAAAGTAGGCATTATATACAGTGGCTGATAAATGACCCAATGTTCTCATTTCAGACTCAGGTAAAGGGTAATTTGCCATATCCATTGACCTCATGCTTTGCTGTAACCAAAATTGAGAAATCCTTTAATGTATGCTCAACCATTTGACAAGACAATAACAGTGATAAATGTCAACTTTAGATTTTATACAATCCCAGCAGTGCAATTCCTTGCTGAACACTTTGAGGAATTTGTCATGTGATCATGGTCTGATAAAATGTGACTAAACGTATCCATTGTTATCACTGCAGAAGCTTTTCACTGAATGTAAAATGAAATTCAACTGCACTTAACTGCAGGAAACATTTCAATGTATCTTGTGTATTAATTATGATGTGATCACTTCAAGTTAACATATGTTGTGTGGACCTCACTTGGCAAAATGAGCTATGTGGTAGAACTGAAGCAGATTATTCATTCAGTTCTATACATCCTATCAATCATCTCAGATGTTAAACAAGTCAATTTGTATAAAGATAAGCAATCCATGGAAACTATCTGCTCACACCATCAACAAACTCACTGGACTGGTGAGTACTATTTCTGCTTATGCCATCCAAATTTAATCTAATGAATTAAAAGTAAATTGCTCAGTGCTGTTGTATCCTCAGTTATTGTTATAAAGCTGCATGACAAATAACAAATTAATAGGACTTAGTAGTACATATGTAAAAATATTTTCATTGGAAAATACCTTTGTAATGAAGTAAATATTAAACTCCTAATACAAAAAATAGCAGCTACACAATAAAACTGAAGTGGGAGCAACTTTTTCACAGTAGCAGCTTTCCTACTAATTGACTCATTTATATGAGTAATTAGTTTCATGGTCCACAGATCATATGCATAATGTGGACCAAGTCATTTTACATTGAATTATGAAAACATGCTGAAATTTTTTATTATTAAAGATAACAGTAATAGGTAGTCTTCTGAAGAGAAGGAGTTGTCAACCAGAAACTTTTTCAGTTTGTTTTCATATTTAACTTTGCTGTGTGTCAGACATTTGATCTCATTAGGTGTAGTCAAAAATTTTAATTGCAGCATTGTACACCTCTTTTTGTGCTAAAGACAATCTAAATGTGAAGTAATGAATGTCATTTTTCCTTCTGAAATTTTAATTACGTATATCATTCTTTCTTTTGAGCTGGAGTGGATTATTTACAACAAATTTCACAAGGGAATAAATATACTGTGAAGCTGTAATCAGAGTGGCCAACTCAAACAGAAATCTACATGATGATCAAGGGCGAGCACCACATAATATTCTTGCAGCATATTTTTGAGCCACGAAGACTTTCTTCAATATGAGTTACCAAACAATATTATTCCATATCATGGTATTGAATGAAAGTATGCAAAATGTCAACTTACTGATTTGTGTCTCCAAGATTTTCAATTATTCTAAGTGCAAATGTGGCTGAAGTAAGTTGTTTTAGCACTTACACAATGTGCTTTTTCCAATTTATCTCTCATCAATACAGACACCTAACAATTTTGAAGTTTCCTCCCTATTCATTATTTCCTCACAATAAGTTACACTGATCATTGGCATAGTACCCTTGGATGTGCAGAACTGAATATATTGTGTCTTTTTAAAACTGAGGGGGGAGACCATTTGTAGAATACTAGTAAATGATACATCTAAGAACACTGTTCACCCTTCTGTTTCTGTTTGGATTGATTACAATATTTGTGTCATCTGTAAAAGGAATTAATTCTGCTTGTTCTGTATTACATTGAACATCATTTACATAAATGAGGAACATTGGTGGACCTAAGATTGAGCCTTGGGAAATCGAACATGTGATTTTGCTCCAGTCAGATTAATTTCCCTGTATTACATTGTTGAATGAGTAAGTACAACCTCCTATATTCTTTTGTTAGACATGACATTGTACATTGTTTGGCTATACCACAATTCCCACAAGACTTCTGCTTATCTGCAAGAACATTGAGATTCACACAGTAAAATGCCATTGACAGGTCACAGAAAATACCAGCTGATTTTATTATTTAATGCTTCTAAAATTTTGTTAGTGAACATGTCAATAGCATTCTCTGTAGAGCAGCTCTTCTGCAATCCAAACTTATATACCAAGGATATTATTGCTGGTCAGGTGAGATTCTGTTCTCTGTTATGTCACCACCTCAAAAAATTTGGAATAAGTCAGCAGTGAAACAGGTCAGTAGTTACTGATACTTCTCCTGTCACCTTCCTTATAGAGGGATTTACAGTGACACTTATGTCTCTGGAAAAAGGCCTAAGTTAGTGTTGCATTTCATATTTCAGATAACATGGCTTATTATATGGAAACAAGTAATTAGTACACTCTTGGAAGGAGCATAAAATCCAGATGAAATTTTGAGAGAAAATATAATTTTCTTTATTCCAGGAGGAGAAGATTATGAAACTTACTTTAATTGTATGAGAATTACTTTTTAAAAATACTGCTGTGGTTTTTCTCTAACTGCTTGTCCCTGTGCTTTCTACTGTATTTAAGTAATAATTGTGAAATGTATTTGCCATCTGTGCCTCAACATTTATAGCCCATCCAATCAGTGCTATAGCAATTTATTCTGTTCTGTGGCTGGTTGTCCTGCCTCTTGTATCAGTACATTCCATACAGCTGTATGTCTGTTGTTGGAATAATTATTTCTGACATTATGTCGATTTCCCTGATTTCTTAACTTTTCTTAGTAATTGAGCAGTTTTTGTAGCGGGCAGCTACTGCAGGATCTCTTACCTGTTCTTGCCAACAGTCATTTCCATTTTCTTTTTGCAAGATACTTAAATCCCTCGTATTAGCATTTGGTTTATTATAAATTTCATTCTAGGTCATCTCTTGTAAACTGTTCTTAAAAGCATTTGTCCTGGAGTCAATTATTCTAACTGACTTCCACTGAAGAGCACCCATACTGCAAGGCACTATGTTATTTATCCTGACAAACAATGCATCATGATCAATTATTTCTTTGCTTTGAGCTTCATGAAAGAAAACATCAATTAGGATCTTACTGTTTTTATCCAACTGTGCTAGAAAGTTCCATACTAAGAAATTGTAAGTTTCCAGATCATTTTTCCTATCACAATACTTTAAAAATCTACATAGAAGTCACCAGACTGTTTGTTAAGCATAGCAAGCATAGCAAGCATAGTAAGGAATCCAAATTCCTCGAACAGTTCAAAATTTCCCAGTGGGGATCTGTATAAATTTACAATTTAAAGAACTTTTTTTCAGTAGTAATTCACAAGCATGCACTTCCGAGTGCTGATCACTACAAAATCTTTCCCAATGTTTTTGAATTTTGGCTCTGTATTAATATACATAACTGTTAATCCCACAGTAGTTCTAAATGAGTAAGCTGCTGGAGTCAAATCTCATGTGATTTATGCTACCCTGTGGTTATGTGGTTCTCAAAGTACATATCTTATCAGATGCTCTCCAAATTTTCCAAACAGACAAGAAGCTCTTCCATGTAATTACTCAGTTCTCTAATATTCTGGTGAAATAAGCTAACTACTTTTCTGAGCATTCTTAAGCATCTTTCAAAACAGGGTGCCTGAGTCCTGATCCTGACCTAAAAGAGGTACTCCCCAGACCCAAACAGCCAGAGAGATCTTTGTGAGATTGTGGCCCCACATGCATTTTCTGCAAAAAGCTCAGCCAATCCATCTTGCCCTCTCATATGTTGCTTTAGGTAGTATTTAGTACATCCACATCTCCCAGTGGTAGCAACAGGCACTGCACACTCATGGGATTTCACTCAAGTCAGCAGCAGCCTCGTCAACTGTGTGTCAACATTGCTTACAGCAGTGTTAACCCAGGGCTGGTCATGGCACTACAGGACCACCACAAAACACCCATTTGTGCATGTTGTTGCTACTCCTGTTTCATCCAGGTCACCCCTAATGCTGTAATTAATGTCCTTAGCCAGACTCCTCCCCACTCCTCCTACTACAATAACCTGATGCTCTGTACTTAAATGTTTGCACAAATTCCTTATGTCGTCTGTCACCTGGAAAAGCCTACCACTTTGCTTCACAATATTGATGACCTGGTACCCTGTTCCTAACTTGTCCTGTACCATCTGGCCTACACCCCTCCAATGGTTACTACCTAGCAGGAAGACTTCTTCCTACTCTTACTTTGAACTGATCCCACAGCTGGATGAGGCTTTTCCTCTTGTACTTCAAGTAACAAGTCAAATTTATACACTACTGTAAGCTCTGCATGTTCTGGTTCAGCCTGAAGTGCACTAGTCTGTTTCCTGTTCACCAATTCTGTTGTCTCTTGCATGGTCTACAGTTCCAAGGAAGAGCCTTGTCAGGTTTCCCACTACAGTCAACCACAGGTGAAATTCCAACCCACACTCTATGCATACCACTCTCATCAACTATTCTTTGGCAACAGCCACGTTTATCATGCATTGCATCACAGATTACATGCTTAAAAATGGAATTAAAGCAGTTTACACTTTACATTACATGAATTTTCATTTCAATGAGCCACAAAAATTATGCCTACAGCTTAGTAGCCAAGTGTATGATATAATGGAAAAAGTTAACCATTTTTGCTTACAACAAGAACTCTGCACTCTTGTAACTGCAGTATCTTAACTTATTCACAACAGACTAACTCTTAATATACGAGGTGCGGCTAGAAAAAACCGGACTGATGCTGGAAAAAAACATTTATTTACAATTATTTACAATTTCATGTTATCTCCTTCAATGTACTCTCCTCCTCGGTCTCTACACCGCTCCATACGAATTTTCCACTGTTCATAGCAATGCTGCAGATCATTTTCGGTAAGTCCATACATTACTTCCGTCGCTTTTTCTTTTACTGCTTCAACAGTCTCAAATCTAGTTCCTTTCAAAGCTGACTTGACTTTAGGGAAAAGAAAAAAGTCACATGGGGCCAAATCAGGTGAGTAGGGTGGATGATCTAAGATGGGAATGTTGTGTTTTGCCAAAAACGTCTTCACTGACAACGCACTGTGAGCTGGGGCATTGTCTTGGTGAAGGATCCATGACTTTTTTCTCCACAAATCGTTCCGTTTTCTCCGTACTCGCTCACGTAGGGTAGCCAGGACGCTAATTTAGTAATGCTGATTCACTGTTTGTCCCTCTGGTACCCAATCAATGTGCACAATCCCTTTGATGTCAAAAAAAAACAATCATCATCACTGGTGTCTTTGCGGCCATCTTTAAATCGTTTAAACCACTCAAACACTTGTGTTCGCGATAAACAATCATCGCCGTACACTTGTTGTAACATTAGAAACGTTTCACTTGCAGATTTTCCTAGTTTGAAACAAAATTTGATGTTAACACGCTGTTCTTTCTGTACACTCAACATTTTCCGACGCACAGACAAAACGTCAACTACTTAAAACAGACGCCACGGGCAGACTGAGTGCAGGAGGCAGATGAAACTCGAGCAGTAGGCGGAGCGAGAGTCACGTGACAGGCCACACGACTTTCAGCCTTATTGCATTCGTTTTATTGTTTCACCAGTACTAGTCCGGTTTTTTTCTAGCCACACCTCGTATGCAACTGTCGGTAAACAAACTACAAATTCAAACGTTTCTAAATAAAAAAAATAATTTAAGCACCTACTGGCATAGATTTAACTAGCATCAAGCACTATAGTGGCAGTTATTTGTTAACACAGTAAACAGATTATGCTTCCATGATATATTTGTCTCATATTTATGTGTACCTGACTTGTTTCACCTTCTTGATGGGCCAAGAACATGAATGAAAGAAAGAATTAATGAACTTCCTAGCTTTTGGAATAAATCCTTCATCAAGCTAGAGCACACACCAAAACACACTTGTGAAGTGCGTCTGAGTTACTTCAAACATGCATTTAAAAACTAACTTTTTTGTATTCTGCTCTTAGTAACTGCAGCTGTTTTCATCTACTTCCTTAAATTTATTCCTCTTCAGGCAAGTGAGATTAAGTTATTTTACCTCATGTGATCGACCTTGAACAGAATCTTCAAATAATTCAGTCAGACCTCGTGTTCTTCCCATATCACCTGCAGCTTCTTCCTTTACGAGTAACTTTGCAAAGTCCAAGCCAGTGTTTTGTAGGTCTCTGTATGAACCTTTTGCTTCTATTTCACCCTGAAATGACAATTACTGCTAGCACTATGAAGTTTTTTTCACTATGAATTATCTAAAATTAATTTGCAAGATTATGTCCTAACAGACACGCATTACTTATTAGTTAGCAGCAGCAGCAGCAGCAGCAGCAAGTTATATAAATGCATCCTTTTATAATTAATAATTTAAATTTATCTCACAAACAAATGGCTAGAAGGAATTAGAGAAATTAAGAATTAAATATTAAAAACTAAGCAAAGGATCCACACTAAAGCCAAAGAAACAAGAATGGAATGTTAACAAAGAATGAAATTTAAGTTTACCTCAATGTGAAATTTGTCTTATGTTATATTCCTAACACCAGTTTCCTGGTGCTGTTCCAACTTCATGCTTTCCCTTTCCATATAGATACAACCGATGTTGGTCAACATTTATTTGAATGATAAAAAGACAGATTTAATCTTTTATATGATTAACAAAGGAAGCTGTTATTCAAAAAAATTGTTCACATGAATAAGAGCATTTACTTTTCTGAGACGAAAATTATTACAAATAAATGGCATTTTAACTACAAATTTATCTACTGCTCCAGTTCTTCTTCATTTATGACATGTACATGTTTAAGTCAATTTTCTGAACTTTTTTCCAAACATATCAGTTTATTTAATTATTTACTTGTTATTTAACTGTAGCATATTAAAAAACTACATTCCCAGGTTCCGAACAGGGATCAGTTTATAATACCTTCCAAAAATTACCTTGATTTGTAGGGCAATGATTTAATCCTTTCAAACAACAATCTTATACAGAAGGAAAAAAAATTGAGAATTCAATTCCAATAGTTTGTGGTGAATAATTTTATTGTGGTTCTTAGTCAGCTTCACCATCCAAACCCAAAGACAACAGCTCTTACATCTTCTGTAGCATCAATGTAGAGCCATCAACAATGATTAATAACCTACAATACTTTATTTTGCCTTCTGTACATCCAAAGCCCTTCCCATGAACCATGGACCTTGCTGTTGGTGGGGAGGCTTGCGTGCCTCAGCGATACAGATGGCCGTACCGTAGGTGCAACCACAACGGAGGGGTATCTGTTGAGAGGCCAGACAAACATGTGGTTCCTGAATAGGGGCAGCAGCCTTTTCAGTAGTTGCAGGGCAACAATCTGGATGATTGACTGATCTGGCCTTGTAACATTAACCAAAACGGCCTTGCTGTACTGGTACTGCGAACGGCTGAAAGCAAGGGGAAACTACAACCGTAATTTTTCCCGAGGGCATGCAGCTTTACTGTATGATTAAATGATGATGGCGTCCTCTTGGGTAAAATATTCCGGAGGTAAAATAGTCCGGAGGTAAAATAGTCCCCCATTCGGATCTCCGGGCGGGGACTACTCAAGAGGACGTCGTTATCAGGAGAAAGAAAACTGGGATTCTACGGATCGGAGCGTGGAATGTCAGATCCCTTAATTGGGCAGGTAGATTAGAAAATTTAAAAAGGGAAATGGATAGGTTAAAGTTAGATATGGTGGGAATTAGTGAAGTTCGGTGGCAGGAGGAACAAGACTTTTGGTCAGGTGAATACAGGGTTATAAATACAAAATCAAATAGGGGTAATGCAGGAGTAGGTTTAATAATGAATAAAGAAATAGGAGTGCAGGTTAGCTACTACAAACAGCATAGTGAGTGCATTATTGTGGCCAAGATAGACACAAAGCCCATGCCTACTACAGTAGTACAAGTTTATATGCCAACTAGCTCTGCAGATGATGATGAAATTGATGAAATGTATGATGAGATAAAAGAAATTATTCAGGTAGTGAAGGGAGATGAAAATTTAATAGTCATGGGTGACGAATTCGTCAGTGGGAAAAAGGAGAGAAGGGAACACAGTAGGTGAATATGGATTGGGGGAAAGAAATGAAAGAGGAAGCCACCTTGTAGAATTTTGCACAGAGCATAACACTTGGTTCAAGAATCATAAAAGAAGGTTGTATACCTGGAAGAATCCTGGAGATACTAAAAGGTATCAGATAGATTATATAATGGTAAGACAGAGATTTAGGAACCAGGTTTTAAATTGTAAGACATTTCCAGGGGCAGATGTGGATTCTGACCACAATCTATTGGTTATGAACTGCAGATTGAAACTGAAGAAACTGCAAAAAAGTGGGAATTTAAGGAGATGGAACCTGGATAAACTGACTAAACCAGAGGTTGTAGAGAGTTTCAGGGAGAAGAGCATAAGGGAACAATTGACAGGAATGGGGGAAAGAAATACAGTAGAAGAAGAATGGGTAGCTCTGAGGGATGAAGTAGTGAAGGCAGCAGAGAATCTAGTAGATAAAAAGACGAGGGCTAATAGAAATCCTTGGGTAACAGAAGAAATATTGAATTTAATTGATGAAAGGAGAAAATATAAAAATGCAGTAAATGAAGCAGGCAAAAAGGAATACAAACGTCTCAAAAATGAGATCGACAGGAAGTGCAAAATGGCTAAGCAGGGATGGCTAGAGGACAAATGTAAGGATGTAGAGGCTTGTCTCACTAGGGGTAAGATAGATACTGCCTACAGGAAAATTAAAGAGACCTTTGGAGAGAAGAGAACCACTTGTATGAATATCAAGAACTCAGATGGCAACGAAGTTCTAAGCAAAGAAGGGAAGGCAGAAAGGTGGAAGGAGTATATAGAGGGTTTATACAAGGGCGATGTACTTGAGGACAATATTATGGAAATGGAAGAGGATGTAGATGAAGATGAAATGGGAGATAAGATACTGTGTGCAGAGTTTCACAGAGCACTGAAAGACCTGAGTTGAAACAAGACCCCGGGAGTAGACAAAATTCCATTAGAACTACTGATGGCCTTGGGAGAGCCAGTCATGACAAAACTCTACCATCTGGTGAGCAAGATGTATGAGACAGGCGAAATACCCACAGACTTCAAGAAGAATATAATAATTCCAATCCCAAAGAAAGCAGGTGTTGACAGATGTGAAAATTACCAAACTATCAGTTTAATAAGTCACAGCTGCAAAATACTAACGCAAATTCTTTACAGGCGAATGGAAAAACTCGTAGAAGCAGACCTCGGGGAAGATCAGTATGGATTCTGTAGAAATGTTGGAACACGTGAGGCAATACTAACCTTACGACTTATCTTAGAAGAAAGATTAAGGAAAGGCAAACCTACGTTTCTAGCATTTGTAGACTTAGAGAAAGCTTTTGACAACATTAACTGGAATACTCTCTTTCAAATTCTGAAGGTGGCAGGGGTAAAACACAAGGAGCGAAAGGCTATTTACAATTTGTACAGAAACCAGATGGCAGTTATAAGAGTCTAGGGACATGAAAGGGAAGCAGTTGTTGGGAAGGGAGTGAGACAGGGTTGTAGCCTATCCCCTATGTTATTCAATCTGTATATTGAGCAAGCAATAAAGGAAACAAAAGAAAAGTTCGGAGTAGGTATTAAAATCCATGGAGAAGAAATAAAAACTATGGTTCTCCGATGACATTATAATTCTGTCAGAGACAGCAAAGGACTTGGAAGAGCAGTTGAACGGAATGGACAGTGTCTTGAAAGGAGGATGTAAGATGAACATCAACAAAAGCAAAACTAGGATAATGGAATGTAGTCAAATTAAATTGGGTGATGCTGAGGGGATTAGATTAGGAAATGAGACACTTAAAGTAGTAAAGGAGTTTTGCTATTTAGGGAGTAAAATAACTGACGATGGTCGAAGTAGAGAGGATATAAAATGTAGACTGGCAATGGCAAGGAAATCGTTTCTGAAGAAGAGAAATTTGTTAACATCGAGTATAGATTTAAGTGTCAGGAAGTCGTTTCTGAAAGTATTTGTATGGAGTGTAGCCATGTATGGAAGTGAAACATGGATGATAAATAGTTGGGACAAGAAGAGAATAGAAGCTTTCAAAATGTGATGCTACAGAAGAATGCTGAAGATAAGGTGGGTAGATCACGTAACTAATGAGGAGGTATTGAATAGGATTGGGGAGAAGAGAAGTTTGTGGCACAACTTGACCAGAAGAAGGGATCGGTTGGTAGGATATGTTTTGAGGCATGAAGGGATCACAAATTTAGCATTGGAGGGTAGCGTGGAGGGTACACTAAGCAGATTCAGAAGGATGTAGGTTGCAGTAGGTACTGGGAGATGAAGGAGCTTGCACAGGATAGAGTAGCATGGAGAGCTGCATCAAACCAGTCTCAGGACTGAAGACTGCAACAACAACAACAACAACAACAACAACAACATCCAAAGCTTCAGCAATATGGGTGGATTATGTTATGAACTATTTATACACCCAAACTCAGTGTGTGTCTTAATTTTTCCAATCACAAAGCCCTACATAATTGCACACACAAACCAGATTGAATAATTTTTCTATCTCTCAATGCCAAGTTTTTTTATGCAGGTGGTAATGTGGATATGAGTAATGTAACAGGCTTAAAGATGGTGCAACCTGACTTTACGCTTTCTCACTGTTCAAGGTGACAAAAATCCTGGAACCAACAGGAGGTAGTACTGTAGACCATCAGGTCTGTAATCTGAGAGTTAACTTCTGAGCCACTAAGATACAAAATATGACCACTGCCCACTGCAATGTTGTATGTTGTCTTGCCTAGTGTCGCTGAGGGCATACGACTTAAGAGAATACGAGCTGAGCGGAGATGAATAGGGGATCGTCTAGCAACTAAAAGTGGTGCAAATGCAGAAATCCTCTGTCTTGAGTGACTTTGACAAAAGCCAGATTGTAGCACAGTGCTTGGGGCCAAAAAGGGTTGGTCGTGTGAAATTCAGTGACTGTAGAATTACTGTGGTAACAAAAAACCGTTTTCATGCACTAGATTCAGATATAAATGTGGAATCCACGGAAAACTGTGACGACAACAACACGCCGAATCTATATAGTGACAAGCACATGAGCATAAACTTCCGCAATAAACGTGAAGACAAACTCAAAGTGAAAATATTCTCTGATAGCCATGGACGTGAGATCGCAAAAATACTACGTTACAGTCATTGTATACAAGCAACTAGTATTGTCAAACCAGGTGCACCCATCCAAGAACTCGTTAGAAACATAGAAACTGAAAATGATCGTCATATTGTCGTCATAGCAGGAGCCAATAATGTATATAAAAACGACCTCCACAGTGCAACACGAAACCTTAAAGCAATACTAAATTCAACAGGAGAGAAATCAGTTTTTGTAGTCGGAATTCCACATAGGCATGACCTTTCGGAATGGTCATGTGTGAACGTGGAAATCATAAAAGCAAACAGGCAATACTCAAAGATTTGCAGGGCCTACCAAAATGCATATTTTATAAGTATGGACTCCTTGCAAAGAGACTGTTACACGAGACATGGCATGCACCTTAATAACAGAGGCAAGAAGATTCTGTGCCAAAACATCAGCATGATACTGAAAGCATCTGACAACCAAGAAGTAATTGCTGCTCTTCCAGTTCCTTGCTTGACGCAAGCAGAGCCTGAAGAAATGTTTACTTCTATTGCAGCAGTAGAAGTAGAGGTGGAAGCAGCAATTGTACCTACACACATAACAAATGCTGCAGCAGCAATACCTACCACACTTCATCAACAGGATTCAACAGCAGCAGAAGATGAAGCAACATCCAAATCTCCACTGTCACCAGTTGCCAGAACAATGCCTACAGCAGCAGCAGTACCTATCACACTTCACCAGCAAGATTCAACAGCAGGAGAAGAAGAAGAAGCAACCACCTTATCTCCTCAGTCACCAGGTGCCACAACAGTGCCTCCAGACACCATAACAGCAGTTACATCAACTCCTCTAGTAGCAGCTTCATCTACAATATCATCACAAGGAGGGAAGAGTAGGTATACAACAGTAGATGTGCTACCACTCCAAGTGAACAATTTTTTAGTAAAAGGCAACAAGAGGCAGAAATCCAAAAGATAAGCCCTGAAAAACGTTTGAAAACCAATCACCATAGTGTTCAGTGTGTTAGCAATAAGAGCATGGATCTTAAAATATGTTACCTTAACGTTCAAGGACTGAAAGATAAAGAACTTTTCATAAATGAGTTTGGACTTGATAACCAGTTTGATATTTTTTGTCTGAGTGAACACTGGGCTAATGAGAATGAACTTGCAGTTGCCAAATTTGACAATTTTAGTATAGTAAATAGCTACTGTAGGAAAAAGCACATTAGAGGTGGTGTGGCAATTTATTCCAACCAGTCACTCAATTGTACAATAACCAAACTAGACCTAAATTCCTTGTGTGATGAACAGCACTTTGAAGTTACGGGTATAATCATTAATAGGCATAAGCTAATAGTAGTATCCATGTACAGATCACCAAAGGGAAGCATTAACATATTTTTAGAAAAAATGGACATGCTATTGAGTGAATTAAGTAATATTAAATGGCTACATTATGATATTGCAATAGGAGGCGATTTGAATGCTGATTTTGATGTTACTAAATGTAAGGGTAGTGTTGCAGATCTGGAAAACTTGCTAAGACAATACAATTTACATCATGTTAATAACAGGCCCACAAGAAACAAAGCATGTTTAGATAACATCTTTGTAAACTTCAAGACCACTGAAAACACATGCGAAGTTGTAGTGTTCCCATTCTCTGACCATGACTCCGTATCTCTAAATTATGCAAGTAAAATTCCCCTCAATAGGTGCAATGCAAACAGACCTGTCCCAACAGTTGTGATTACCAGACCCATAACTGAGGATAAAATTAAAACATTTCGTAATTCCCTTGCTGACAGAGACTGGTTTGGCCATTGTAGTGTTGATGGACATTACACATCAAGTAATGATCTGCCAGCCAAAATAATATTTGATAGATTTTTAATGCATTCTTGACCCTATTTAACCATAGTATTCCCATAAAGAAAATAAAAATAATGGACAGCAGCCACAAATCCAGATCTCAGAACAGACAAAATATATGGTACACTAAACAGCTGACAGATCTAAAGAAACAAGTTTTGTTACTGTACAATATATACAATAGTATGAAGTCCGACTGTGCCAAATCAGCCTATGTGGAACGCAGGAATGAATACAAAAAAGCCATCCTGCAAGCCAAAAAAACCTACAATGCCAACAGCATACATAATTCCACCAATAAATGCAAAACTGCGTGGAAAGTAATTAACAGTGCTGCCAGAGATACTAAAAAAGACAAAATTAATATCCCACCACAAACACTCAATGAGTTTTTTATTAATTCAGTGAAAGAAATAGGAGACACAATTATCAAACCAGACATTAGTCCATCGGAGTTACTCTCCCAAAATTGGGGTAGACAGTCACTAAACACAAGCATGGTAACCTTCTCCGAAGTATCGCCTAGATATGTACAAGGGGTCATAAAACAACTGAAATCATCTGATAGCTTAGATATATATGGCATATCATCCAACCTGCTAAAAAAAGTGTGTGACTGCATTCTCTACCCCTTAACCCATTGTATAAACAAGTGCTTACTTGAGGGATATTTTCCTGACGAGTTAAAACTGTCTAGGATCGTCCCAGTATACAAAAAGGGAGATAAAGACTCTCCATCTAGCTACAGGCCTATTTCAATAGTACCCACATTCTCCAAGGTAATAGAATGCATCATGTACCAACAATTATCATCTCACTTTGAGAATCTAGGAATAATTAATGCTACACAATACGGGTTTAGGAAGAATCTGTCGACCATTGATGCAATCAACACGGTAGTCAGTTACATCCTCAAAGTTTTTGAGAACAAAGGCTTTGCTCAGGTCTCATTCTGTGACCTAAGCAAAACCTTCGACTGTGTTGAGCACATGCCACTACTAGAGAAACTAGAATTCTACGGCATCAAAGAAAACAGTCTCAGACTATTAAAAGCTTATCTCAACAACCGTAAACAGGTAGTTTGTGTTGGTAAGGAAATGTCAAACATAGAAAATGTTAGAGTAGGTGTGCCTCAGGGATCTGTACTGGGGCCCTTCCTGTTTCTGATAATGATCAATGACCTCCCCTCGTTTATTAGATCCACCACTGTATTGTATGCAGATGATACGACTTTTCTCCATAGCAGTAACAGTCTTAATGATCTTAAAACCTGTGCTGAAAATACACTCACTCATGCAGCATATTGGTTCAGAGCAAATAGTTTCCTGCTAAATGAAAATAAAACTCAGCAGATAATCTTCACTCTAAGAGACAAGCCACTATCTGATGACCCTAGTTCTGTTAAATTCCTGGGAGTTTATTTAGACGAAAAGTTATCCTGGGGCCAACATGTAAACTATATTAGTAGTAAACTATCTAGAGTAATTTATTTATTGAGACAACTCAGAAATTGTGTACCTGAAACATACATCAGATCATCTTATTTTGCATTTTTCCAGAGTATAATATCCTATGGCATTATCTTGTGGGGTAACTGTAGTCATATACATGACATCCTATTATTGCAGAAGAAAGCCATTAGGATAATTACAAATTCTTCACATAAGGCTCACTGCAAACCCTTATTTACTAAACAAAAAATTATGACTGTAATAAACCTCTATATATACAATGTCTTAATCTTTACGAAGAAGAACCTACAAGATGTGAAACGTAGAGAAAATGTGCATTGTTACAACACAAGAAGCATCAAACACATATACACGCCTTACCACAGACTATCAAAATCAATAAACAGCTATGAAGTCACAGGGCACAAGCTATTTAATAAGCTGCCACATGCCATACAGGATCTTCCTGAACATACATTCAAAGAAAGACTGCATGAATGGTTTATTGCCCACCCATTCTATGATATCAATGAATTCTTCAACTGTAAAATGCAGTAATCTAACAGATGACCCACTGTACATTGATTGTAATATAAGCTAAAATATTTAAGTAGTCAATACCTTATCACACTGTATTATAAATTGTAACTTCATTTGACGTTGTCAATTGCTGTAATGGCCTAAAGACAATAAAATCTTTATTATTATTATTATTATATTATTATTATTGTCACAATCTCAAACAGTGAAACTGATCGTCTGTTTGCAGTGTCTATGGAATGCGGTTAAAGAAGGCTGAAACCATGAGTAGGCAACAGGAAGTTTGATATCCATATCTTATCACAGAACATAGTGATCAGAGGCGTGCCCACACTTTATAACAGTATAGGCTGTGATCTGTGGCATACCTGATGTACTGTGCTGGTGCAGAGCACTAGTGTGTTGATGCAGAGCACACTGTTCAGCACACAGTGTTGAACATTTTGTTGCACAGCTGAGGACCCGTATATGTTCCCATGCCTTAACAACATCAGTTTCGATTACAGTGAGCATGGGATCATCAAGATTGGAGCACTGATTAATGGAATCAATGTCACTTTGTTAGACGAATCCTGTTTATTTTTAAACTGGGTTGATGGTCACGTCCAGATATGCTATCATCCAGGCTTACAGCTGCTCAAAACATGCAGTGCGCCATGGATCAAGCCAGTAGGAGCAGTATTACGTTATGGGGGCATTCACCTGGGCTTGCATGGGGCCTGCAGTAGTAATCAAAGACACCATAATAGCTGTGGACTACATAAACATTATTAATGACCACCTTATGGTTGATGGGTTTCCAATGGCAAAGGCATCTTCCAGCAGCTTACATGAAATTTGATGTAATCTCCTTGAAAGTACTGTCCTCGGCTAGTAATGTACTTATCTGGACATTGAACCCATCACAAAGCATTTCTGGAAGGCTTCTTTCGGAAGGGGCTGCTCTGCTGTGACCACCTCAGTGTCAGAAATGGCGTCTAAACTTTCTCCTTTTAACACAGTTTTAATTTTTGTGAAGAACCAGAAGCCACAGTGCTAAATTTGGTGAGGAAGGCAAATGTGGACCAGCTAACCCTATCCAACCAAAAGTTTGTGAATAAAAAGTGACACACAACAACACATTTTCATGATGAGGGAAGCCATTGTCCTATTTTTCAGATCTTTTTGTGCATAATTACATGAATGGTGCAGTATGCCTTTGCAAAAGTTACCTTTCTTCTCCTTTGAATGAACTGATCTTACTAGGCCCTTAGTATCTCAAGAAACAATGAGCACAACTGATTTTCATTGACTAACATGCCTTTTTAGGGTTTTAAATTTGACTGGTTTTCTATTGGGAACTCTGAATTTTCACCTAAGGGCTATACCCATAGACCCATCTCATCTCAAGTTGCATTTTTGGACATTAAGTCCAAGTCTATATGAAGATGGCCCAACTGTGTGCAAACTCAATTTTCTTTCCTTTCCTCGTTCAAAATTCTGGGAACAAATTTTGCACTTGTCTCAGTTTCAACTGATAGTTCGTAATTGGTTGCATGCATCTGTACAAAAGATTAAGTTTGCTGAGCTCTCCAGTAACTAGCAATTTTTGCAGGTTTTCTTTGGTTTTCTCAGGCTGGGCATCCCAAATATTGCTTATTTTCTACTGACTCATTTCCACTTAACTCACTCATACAACTTGTAAACAGTCTTTAGAGTTACAGCTTTTTTACCATACACCAATTTCAACATTTCATGTGTTTCTTTAGCACTTTTTTTGAAACTTTAAACATAAATTAAACTTCACACATTATTCAAAATCCATGATACACAAAATATACAGTAAACGCAATCTCACTCTTGCATGTCTGGATGATGGCCGAGAATCCAGACCGTGTTTCAACTTGACGCTGCCTGTCTCAACATATCAGGCTATCTGAAAAATTACAACAAATAGTTTTGGTGTCAACAGTTACCACTGAAAAAACATTCACTGTATTTTTTATCACATCTTGTACATTCTGTGAAAGGAATGGTTTAGGTCATGACATCTGACATGCAACCACTTTTCAGCTTTTGTCAACACAAGCAAGTAATCAGTGAAGGTAAATGGGTACCTCACAGTGTGAAACTCCATGGCAATATGCGTGGCAGCCTGGTTTTGTTGGATACCCCATTTTACTGTTTAAGCAGTTATTTAATGTTCCAGTCTGCCATGCACCACTTCCTCCGTGTGGTCAGCAGAAGTCTATTCTTTTAATATTGTTATTCCATCCTGAATTTTAGTCTACTGTAGCCATTAGTGGCTAAGGGCAAGTCAAGGCCCTGAGTAAACATACTGTTTTCTGACAATAGTGTTGTGGAGTGGGTCTGGTGGTCCAGTCGTACCATTTGTTTTCTGGTCTGAACGTGTTTGCAGACTCATTATTGAAAAGCACAGCTACTTCGTTTTACAAGGCATGGCACTGTTTCAAAAGAACTGTGTAGGATACAGTGACAAAATTTTTAGATTTGTTTATCACAACATTTTACTGAAATAGTTTTTTAGGAATTATTTTGTATTCATTCAAATTGCTTGTACAGTATAGTAATGAACTGTTTTTTGAAAACCCATACTTACATTTCGTAATATTAAAATCTGATCTGCTTGTTTTAAGAACTGTAGCTGATGAGTTACCAACACACAAGCTTTATTTCTCAATAGACCAGAGATGCAGCCATCAAATAAGTGCTTACTGACATGAGCATCAACTGCTGACAGTGGATCATCTAGCAAATAAATGTCTGCCTTTCTGTAAACAGCACTGGAAAAGAAATAGGTAATTTTAGACAAGTATTTATATTTTCATGCTATTCATCATATTGCAAGATAAAAATTATTAAATTTATGAAAACCATCAGATCTACAGTAGAAAAAATATAATGTTCAAACCAGGCTGCATAATTTGTCCATACACATTTTACATCAAAACAAACATATTACAGTCTTTGCAATTTTCATTGCACCTACTGGACTGTGCTTCATGTCCAGTTATACTGAAACACACAGGTTTGTGAACAACAGATCATTGTGTGTTTTCAGATTTTGTATAGATTTACTTTTCTGTATCTAATGTTTACACTTTTTTACTTTTGCAACTTGTGATTTTACTCAGAGAAACTGAAGAAAGTATATCGTTGATTATGTGTTGCAATAGTTTAATTCATCACTAAATGTCCAAACATTTTGATCATGTAGTCCACATGCTCAGGTCTCTCGTTGACACTGACCTGAACGGACAATGGAGGTAGATGGTTAGTGTCAAAAATACTCCGTTTTTAGTGTTTCTCATTTGGTATTTGTTTGCACAAAGATGCTGACGAACCTGAAATATTTTCATTGAGTACTGGAGCAACCTGGCCTTAGTTAATTTTTTTAAAGATTAAGTCATCAGCCAAGGCTATGGTACAGTAAAGGTTAACATATTGCAAAAGCATCTTCAAGTACAAAATATTATTGACGTATCAGTTAAGAAATTCGAAAAAAACAAATATGAAGACCAGCTGCATGGTGTCACATTCAAAATATAACAAGAGTTAATCAACATTAGTATTGGATTTCTGCACTTACCGAGCAAGGTTGATGCGTGCCTTCTGCCCACCACTTAGCGTGACACCACGTTCACCAACCAGTGTGCGGTCACCATATGGGAACATAGCAAAGTCTTGTTCTAAAGCACATGCCTTCACTACCTTGCGGTATCTTCTTCTGTCAAATGGTTCACCAAACAATATGTTTTGACGCAATGATGCTGCAAACAGCCACGGTTGCTGTGAGGCATAAGATAGTTTCCCTTTCACACACAGTGAGCCAGAGCATAAGGGTAGTTCATTCAAAATTGCCTGGAGTAACGATGACTGTAACAAATTATTTTAAAAATCAGTTTTTCCACTATAAAGCATCTTGTTTGAATAGTATCACCAAGGAATCAAAGTAAAGCTTACATAATTTGGTTCTAAATTTATACCTACAAATCAAACAATCACTAGAATTGCAACATTACTAGCATCTTTTTGAAGTTGATGCTAAATGATCTAAACCCCTTTGTTAGGTTGAAATGTGCCCTACTGAACTTCAAGCAGCTGTCAGCTGATTGTGCAGAGCTGACTCAGATGTTATAATACCAAAAATTGGTGTAGTGATTTTGTAAGTGTGATTCAGGCTTTCTTTAGAGGCACATTTACTACAATAGAGCAAAAACAGCTAAAGTTGATTTTCTGTCTTGTCAGATCTAAAATGGTATTCCAGTTTTACATTTCCATAAAAGATTAAAATTTCATTTGCAAACTTTTTTTGCACAATGGAGAATAACATTAACAACAACTTAATAATTCACAGTTTTTCATTAACATATGCTATGCACAGAATTACTTTGGATAGAATTGTTACCAACAGTATGTGTGTTGTATTAATTACAACATGAAATCTACATCTACATTTATACTCAGCAAGCCACCCAACAGTGTGTGGCAGAGGGCACTTTATGTGCCACTCATTACCTCCCTTTCTTGTTCCAGTCGCGTATGGTTCGCAGGAAGAATGACTGTCTGAAAGCTTCTGTGTGCGCTCTAATCTCTCTAATTTTACATTCGTGATCTCCTCGGGAGGTATAAGTAGGGGGAAGCAATATATTCGATACCTCATCCAGAAACGCACCCTCTCGAAACCTGGCGAGCAAGCTACAACGCAATGCAGAGCGCCTCTCTTGCAGAGTCTGCCACTTGAGTTTATTAAACATCTCCGTAACGCTATCACGCTTACCAAATAACCCTGTGACGAAATGCGCCGCTCTTCTTTGGATCGTCTCTATCTCTTCAGTCAAACCGATCTGGTATGGATCCCACACTGATGAGCAATACTCAAGTATAGGTCGAACGAGTGTTTTGTAAGCCACCTCCTTTGTTGATGGACTACATTTTCTAAGCACTCTCCCAATGAATCTCAACCTGGTACCCGCCTTACCAACAATTAATTTTATATGATCATTCCACTTCAAATCGTTCCGCACGCATACTCCCAGATATTTTACAGAAGTAACTGCTACCAGTGTTTGCTCCGCTATCATATAATCATACAATAAAGGATCCTTCTTTCTATGTATTCGCAATACATTACATTTGTCTATGTTAAGGGTCGGTTGCCACTCCCTGCACCAAGTGGCTATCCGCTGCAGATCTTCCTGCATTTCGCTACAATTTTCTAATGCTGCAACTTCTCTGTATACTACAGCATCATCCGCGAAAAGCCGCATGGAACTTCCGACACTATCTAAATGTGGAGAACAATTTGTTAGTACTAAGAGAACCTAATGATACTAACAACTGATTAAATTAAGTGCGAGACTTTACCATTTTGAATGAGATGGAGAACAGATATTGACAGTAACATGCACTAAACCATACCATTAGGGAGATGCAACATTTTTCTAAACCATTTCAGATAATATAGAGACAGTTTAAGAGGAACCTGAAGGATTTATATGTTGTGCAGACAAACTATGAAAGACATACACACATCACACATCACCAGAAAGAGGAAGGTTTAAAGTTTCTTACTGACGAAGATACTAAAGCGTACATTCCACATGGGCACCGTACATTGTAATCCACTTCACTCGACACACAAATCAACAGGCCCCTGTTTACTGAATCAAAAGCTTCAGCAAATTGATTTCTCAGCTATTTAAGAGTAGCTGCCATAGGTGAGGCAAAGACTGTCTTATATACTCCAACAGAAAAATATTGCAATGTGTGAGGGCTGGTGACCTAGGAGGTCGAAAGCATTAAACAAGATCTTTTTGTTCATCACTCCCAATCCAATGTCACGAGACAGTGTCATTAAGATAATGGTGCACCTTGAGGTGGAAGTGAGGAAGGATGGCATCATGCATAAAATGAAATCTTTGGTTTCTTTGTGAAGTTGAGGAAACAAATTTTGTAGCATGTCCAGGTACAACATTCATGTTGGGCTTTACACCGAGAAAAATAAAGACCCATAAATTTTGTGAACGGAAACAGCATAAAAAACTGTTTTAGTGTGTATCTTATGCTCAGTCACAACTCCAGGATTTTGTAACTCCCAAATTGTTACACTATGGCAGTTTACTTTATGAGATAGATGAAACCAATTCATCTGAAAAGGTGAGTCATTTGGATAAAGTATCATCTGCCATATCATGGAAAACTGAAATGCAAAATTTGAACCTTCTGTTACAGCTACAAGAATGCAATTGCTGCAGTAACTGCAATTTGTAAGGCTTCATATGTAAGTGTCATTTCGGAGCACACCTCACCATTGCTTGAAGAAGTTTAAGTTCCTGGCCTGCCCATCTTGTCAACTTCCGAGGGCTCTGTGTGAACGTATCTCCAATATGTTCAATATTTTCATCACATGCACATGCATCACATGAAATCAGCTTCGAAGAATTTTGTACACCAGTCATAACTTTGTGTGAATTGCAACATGCAAAATAATCTCTCGTGTAGTAGTTGCCATGTGTCAAGCAAACAACAGCACAGCTGTGTTAAAACTTTGAACCTTCCTCTATGGAGTGACATGCACAATGTGTTTCTGTCTCTTATAGTTTGTTACAGGCAAACAATTTAAATTTGTTTTTTAACCACCCACTATTGGTTAACTGTATCAAATTACTTTAGTTTATGTCAAACCTGACACCTGATCAGTGAAACTGTAAATAAAGCTGCAGTCCTTTTAGTGATGTGGCCTGTAACCTACATCTAGATAAACCACTCTGCAATCCACATCTAACTGCCTGGCAGACAGTTCACACAATCACTTTCTGACTATTTCCCAAACATTCGACACTAATAGCATGTTGGACGAATTAACACCTAAAGCTTTCAGTGCAAGGTCCAATTCATTTTTATTACAATCATTTCTCCCTATGTAGATGTGAGTAAAAGTATTTTCACATTTGGAGGAGTAAGATCGTGACAAATTTTATGAAAAGACCTCACTGCTATGAGAAATGGCTTTGGTTTAATGACTTCCATCCAAGCTTGTGTATTATATCCACGACACACACTACCCTACATCATGATAATTGAAAATGTACTGCCCTTTGAACCTTTTCAATGTCCCCCAATCCCATCTGTTATGGATGCCATACCATGCAGCAATATTTTAGCAGAGGTGGAAAGCTTGGTGTACTTTTTTTAACTTCTGGTGTTATGATTTTTTGAGTCCTATTTTCTTAGTTATTGTTTATTTTACTTATTTACATGTACAATAAGTAAAATAAGTAATAATCAAGATGGACAGCTGGATGAATGAGTTAAAAGGGACAAAGCTGTGAGGTGATCAGCCCCCTAATCCTGTGTGTCTCAAGCTAGGAGTAGATATTAGAGAGGGACCTCAAAGGGCAAATCCTAATTAACTCAATCGCTTGCAAGAATCAGGAAAGCTAAGGGATAGAAAGAATAGAAGGGGGCACAAAAGGGTGAATGTGGGTGAGTTACCCTGCCCAGAATGCCACTGGAGGCCCCCAGGACACGTTATGCAACTGGAGACACACCCTCTGCATCTGAGCAATGTTTCCACACCCTCCACCACCACAAGAAAACTAACTATACAGCCAGTATAAAATTTCAGGAAAGAACAGTGATGACTGTCAACCAATAACAGATGTAAACGAATAAGAAGAATTTAAAAAAGGTTGGAATGGCTGGAGCCAGGCTGGACTATCAAGCAAAGGCAGCTATGGGGCACCTTGTTTCAGAGCAGGCAACAGGACACCCCTCCAGTCCCTGAAGTGGATGACAAGGCGTATGTACCGTATGTCACAGGGAGGAGGAGAAACCACCTTCATGGGTAAAATGTAAAACCAAAACAGCCGCTGTGGCATTGTCCACTAGTACCAGAGATAATGTTTCAACACATTTGAAGTTTCACAATAACGTGATCAAATTAAAGCAGACCAATAGGATATGGGTCACCATGAGAAGCATCACACAACAGTTCTCTGGCCTGTGTAGTCCTTCACTGTTGCTGACACTGACCATCACCTGGAGCAGGAACATGTCACCTTTGGTCATGTTGAGCACCATGGTTTAAGCATAATCTAATGAGCTATATGCTGTAGCCAAGGCGTGAGTGAGCAGTAGGATGAGGAGGAGGGGGGGGGGGGGGGTGCTTGCCACTGGCAAACTGCTTGCCACTGGCAAACTGCTTGCCACTGGCAAACTGCTTGCCACTGGCAAACTGCTTGCCACTGGCAAACTGCTTGCCACTGGCAAACTGCTTGCCACTGGCAAACTGCTTGCCACTGGCAAACTGCTTGCCACTGGCAAACTGCTTGCCACTGGCAAACTGCTTGCCACTGGCAAACTGCTTGCCACTGGCAAACTGCTTGCCACTGGCAAACTGCTTGCCACTGGCAAACTGCTTGCCACTGGCAAACTGCTTGCCACTGGCAAACTGCTTGCCACTGGCAAACTGCTTGCCACTGGCAAACTGCTTGCCACTGGCAAACTGCTTGCCACTGGCAAACTGCTTGCCACTGGCAAACTGCTTGCCACTGGCAAACTGCTTGCCACTGGCAAACTGCTTGCCACTGGCAAACTGCTTGCCACTGGCAAACTGCTTGCCACTGGCAAACTGCTTGCCACTGGCAAACTGCTTGCCACTGGCAAACTGCTTGCCACTGGCAAACTGCTTGCCTGTAGCTCCTACCCCACAGAACAACAAACTTCCCTCCAGCTGTGATTTCACCCCTATAATTGATAAGGAAATTACTTTTCAACCAGGGATATTTTACTGATGGTCCGCCGCACAACTCTATCCACTCCCACCTCCACAGTCCATGTCCTGGCCAGGAAACTGCACTGTTCATCCTGACTGGCCAGCAGGCGACTCACCCATAACTTAAGGGCCAGATCCCAATCTCTAATTTACATTAAGAATGATACCATAAAATATTGCTTGCTTAATGGTGAAATTATCTGAAATTGTTAGTGTTGAGTAATTATCACAGTTTTCCACTAACCTTTCCTGATCCCACTGGTCCAATTACTGCAACAAGTTGCTTGGGTGTCACAGTCAAGTTAACATTATTTAATGTGTTTTCTGTATTATTTATAGACCATTTTGCTGATGCCTCCATTAGATCAATTCCTGCATCATCATCATCTGAATACTGAGTGATGGAATCTACATTGTGTTCTTCCATGTAGTCTGGTAACTTTTTTATTTCATCATTCATTAAGAATCTCTGGAAAAGGCATTTGTCAGCAATTATTTACTATTAAGAGAAAATACATGTTCCAACAAAAAAAATATATGTATATATACGTACTTGTACTCTTTTTGTTGATACCAAAAATTCAGCTCCAAAAATAATTGCCTTTGGAAAGCAGTCACCCATAGTATCAGCCAGAAGATTATAGTATGCTATTACTACAAAAACCTGAAAAATGAACATTTGCTGAATGAAAGAAATTGTCAATGAATTGAGACACTTCCATTTTATCTTCTAAAAATGTAAAGATACTGCTACCTTTTCTGCTGTTATTGCTTCACCAAGTAGAACATAGGTCACAATGCTGATGAAGATAGAAAACCTTGTAACAAATATTCCAAAAGATGACATTGTGCAGCGGACATAAGCAGTTGATCTAATAGAGGCTGTTTCCAACCTGAAAGTGATTAAAATACTTTTTCTCTCTCATTTGGAAAGCCTTACAGCAGTGCATTTATATATATATGTAAACACGGATATTCAAAGCATTCCATATACACACCTTCTACATGCTTCAATTAACTTTGCAAAATAGTTCTCCCATGTATACAACTTTATAACTTGAATTCCTGAAATAATTTCATTCATTAACCTAACCCTTTTGTCAGATCTCAAAGCTGTTTTCATTCGGAGGTATGACATCCTTTTCCCCAAAAGGCCTGCAATAGAAAAATGTTTCAACATTAATTTAGGAAGCATATGCCTAATGCATGCATTTATGAAAATTAACAAACTAAGAAAACAGTCTTCACTTTTCATGTAATTGTTAAATAGTGACATATGAAAGGCAGATGAGAAGTTAAACTGCCAAAATTGCACATGCGTATAAAGTTAATATGAAGGGACCCCTAACAGTTAATGAGAATAAGTAGTTTGAAGCAAGGGGGAGGAGGGCGGGTTGTTCAATCCGTTCATATAACCAGATAAATTACTAATGCTCTCCACATGTATTTTGTTAGTATAAAATCTACTACTACGCAGCAAATTCAAACTTAACAATCCTTTCTAACAAGGGAACCTCCCCATCACACCCCCCTCAGATTTACTTATAAGTTGGCACAGTGCATAGGCCTTGAAAAACTGAACACAGATCAATCTAGAAAACAGGAAGTAGTTGTGTGGAACTATGAAAAAATAAGTAAAATATACAAACTGAGTAGTCCATGCACAAGATAGGCAACATCAAGGAGAGTGTAAGCCCGGGAGCGCCATGGTCCCGTGGTTAGCATGAGCAGCTGAGAAACAAGAGGTCCTTGGTTCAAGTCTTCCCTCAGGTGAAAAATTTATTTTTCGCAAAGTTATGATCTGTCCGTTCGTTCATTGACATCTCTGTTCACTGTAATAAGTTTAGTGTCTATGTTTTGCAACCACACTGCAAAACCGTGCGATTAGCAGACGAAAGGAGGTGCCTCTCCAATGGGAACCAAAAACATTTGATCGCAAGGTCATAGGTCAACTGATTCCTCCACAGGGAAACACGTCTGATATATTCTATACGACACTGGTGACGGCATGTGCGTCACATGACAGGAATATGTTGTCGACCCACCTAACTTATACACTTGGCGAATGGGTAAAAAGATTCTTCTACCTGCCAGATTTAGGTTTTCTTGTGGATGTGAATAACCACTCCCAAAAAAGTTACGAAAACAAGAGTGTCACAAACTGCAACAAATGAATGAACAGTTTCACAGTCGCACAGTTTTCCTTGTGCTCTGTCAAAACATATGTTTTTAACGTTTTCAAATTTTTCCGTGTGTAGACCGTCAAATCCTGCATATGTCCAAGCAAATCTGAACATGTCCTGGAATTTTGGAGAGCGAAGTTGATTGTGTGTGAGTGCCTGAACTTCGATAATTGCCTGAAAATAAAAAAAAAATTAAACTTTTCACTCTAAGGAAGACTTGAACCAAGGACCTCTCCTTCCGCAGCTGCTCACGCTAACCACGGGACCATGGCACTCCTAAGTTTCCACTCTCCTAAATGTTGCCTATCTTGCACATGGACTACTCGGTTTGTATATTTTGCTTATTTTTTTCATAGTTCCACACAACTTCTTCCTGTTTTCTCGATTGATTTGTGTTCAGTTTTTCAAGGCCTATCCACTATGCCAACTTATAACCAAATCTGAGGAGGGTGCGATGGGAGGTTCCCTTGTAAGATAAAGAAGCTCACAGTCAAAGTTTTCTATGAGCTATCTAATTGTCAAGAAATTATAAAGTTCGTCAATAAGATCAGTCTCTTGATCAAAGTAATCTGCCAGATGTGCACCCATGTTGTTAATAGGTAAATTAAGTCTTTGGGAACGGTTTTACTGATGATCACACTGTAATTCCTACTTGTGATTGGCACAACCATGTAAAAATGGCAGGTATACAGATGTGAGTGAAATTAAAATGAAGCCTCTGCAGAATAAATGGCACTGGACTTTATGGGGAACATTAGATTTTGTAACAAACGGAACTGATGGTACTTTTGTCTTTGCCTCTGTAAAAACTGTTTAAAATTCCGCGACAGCAAAACCACAGTGTGTCATATTCTAAATACAAGTTCCACATGGCATATACAGTCCCACAATTTCTTATAAAATTATTGAAAATTTTCTATTTTTGTACTAATACTTCCTATCCCTGAATTTTGAAAAAAGCAACATTCCACTTGCAGAGATGGTAGTTGACTCATTTTAAGGTTTTTGACAATTGTTTTACGATACAATCATAACCAGTTTTGGCCCTCAGAAATAGTCTTCAGTTACTACGGGTGGCATTTGGTTAACAAATTAACTGGTAGAAGTTGATGGAAGTCTGATGGGTTCAGCAATTTTTGGCTGTGGTCAAGATTAGCTAGCCGACAGTACTGTCAGAGTGACCAGTTCTTGGAAGAAAGCAAAGGTCACATCATCTATGATAAGTCCAATATCCTTGACATTGATTTGTTGGAGAATCTTAGAACGTATGAGCTCTAACATAATGAGGTATCTTGGACAAATGATATCCTCAGTGCCAACCAGGATGGATTCCAAAAACTTCGGTCATGTGAAACCCAGCTTGCACTTCTCTCACATGACTTTCTGAAAGCTTTCAATCAAGGCAGTCACATAGCTACAGTATTTCTTGATTTCTGTAAAGCATTTGACTCAGTTCCATGCCTAGGCTTATTGTCAAAAGTATGATCATATGGAGTATCAAGGAAATTTGTGTCTGGATTGAGGACTTTAGTAGGGAGCACAAGCACGCTATCAGAGAGAGAGAGAGAGAGAGAGAGAGAGAGAGAGAGAGAGAGAGTTGTCAGATTTAGAAGTAACTGAAGGTGTTCCCAGAGAAGTGTTGGAGGGCCTCTGTTCATCTTTTATATTAATGACCTTGCAGACAATATTAATAGAAACCTCTGACTTTTTGCAGGTGATGCAGTTATCTACAATGAAGTACTCTCTAATGAAGCTGCATAAATATTGAGTCACATCTTCATAAGATTTAAAAGTGGTGCAAGGATTGGCAACTTGCTTTACATGTTCAAAAATTTAAAATTGTGCTCTTCACAAAATGAAAAAACTTAGTATCCTATGACTAAAACATCAATGAGTTACTGTTGGAATCTGTGTGAAAACCTTTGTAGCAATATGAAATGGAATGATGACATAGGTTCAGTTGTGGGTAAAGCAGGTAGTAGTCTGCAGTTAAATTGCGACTCTTGGCATATACTACAATCACCTATGTATGGCTCCTTAGGTATTGTGATAATATTTTATCAATCTACAGCATGCTTAGAGGCATTCAAACAATCACTCTTCCCACACTCCATATGTGAATGGAATGGGAAGAAACTAATAACTGGTACAATGGGACATACCCTCTGGTAGATGGCATGGTTGTCTGATGTGTTAATTTGTTGCACTTCACTGTATCTAGTACCCATTCCTTCCCTGGTGACAAGTGTACTTAATTGCTGTAGTCAGGGTCTTTAATAAAGATGTTAATACATATGACAAATCAGTTTTGTTTACACACAACATTTCAGATTTTTTTAAATTTGGTGTGGAAGCATGAAGCACAGTTTATGGTGCCAGCACTGCAAGGGGCAGGAATGGTTTGTTTCCCATCCCACGTGACTCCTCACCCCACAGTGGTTCATGTGAGGACCAGCCTTGCTTCCTCCAGTCCCTGCTCCACCCTTCTGTCAAATTACAGGTAGGTATCAGTACATATTCTACAACTGCTGGTCATGTGAGACCTCAAGAATGCTATTGTTTATAGTGGAGTGTAAGTTGATACCACATACTCTATTTCCAGAATGCCTTTGAGCTCATTAGCAGCATAACCTGGTAGATAGACAAGATACAAGTTAATGGAATTTCATGGCAAGTAAATGATTATTTAATTCTATACTTTTGAGTGAACAGAAATTGCAATGTGCTATGATGTAATGTAGCAGATAGTGCTGTAGTTTTAGCCTTTTATGCCATACAAAAAAAGGCTTTATTAGAACATCAGTTGGCTGACATTTTCATTTGCAATCTTTAAGCCCAACAAAGTATACCCTGATGCATGTAACTGAAGTATTTAATGTATACACAGTTTTTGTAATGGTACCAATTTCTTTTAAAAATGTACAATATTTCCATGTCTCTAAGATGAACTCCAGGGGCGTGAAAGGGTTAATCAGCATGTGTTCATTACTCTTAAGTTAACGACATGTTTCCTGACCATTTAATGTGCCTAGGAAAACATTGTTCACATTTTATTTGCAATCTTGGCATCACAACATGTTGCTATTGACAAATAGCAAGGTTCTTAGGGTTATACACTTAAAGAGAAATAATGCTTCTTCAGACAATTGTCAGAGGTGCTGAAATTTAGCATACAGTTACTCTCCATTTACAACATTTGATATCATTTAGGAGTAAAGGAGACCACTCTCCAAATAGCAGAAGCTTATTAGAGTCATCAATAGGAACACATAAGGGAAACAAAACTTGCTAGCTAGCTGAATAAATTTTATTGAGCTACAGCACGTAGATACGAACACATGCAAATATGCATGCATGCATATATTACCTGCTATTTATTGAGTGGTCTTTCCTTATCATTTAAAATGATCCATTTATAGTATCTGCTTTTCATTGGACCTGTATACAGAGAAAGACTTTCACACTGACCACTCATACGAGAGCATGCCTCTGAATTTATGTGGAAACTCAAAGCATTTTAAACAAAACATTAAATCTTACATCTTTTGCATGAAGTCTACATATTTGCAGTACTCTGCCACTAGAGGGATCTGAAATTTAGCATGTAACACAGTGATGTCTTAACATAGCTATGTCAGTGCATGAGAAACAGCTTGCAGTAATCAAGTTCATCCACACATGAAGCACCCTCTCCTTCAGCATTAACAAGACAGACCACACACAAACACTGCATTATCTGCAATGCTGACACATTGTGTTTATTGCCATTCATTATCCTCCATACAATCCCAACTTGTCCCCATGCGATTTTCATCAGTTTCCAAAACCTGAAAACACCTTCAGGACCTCATGTTGATAGTGATGAAGCAGTGCATACAGAGGTGAGGTGGTGGCTGTGAACTAAAAAAATCTACAGTTTAAGTATCAACAAGCTGGTCTCTCATTGGGAGACATGTCCATTGTCAAGGTGACTGTTGAGATGTAAATGTGTAGACACAAAGAATAAAGATGCAGAACATGAATAGTATTTATTTTATTTAAAAAAGCTCTGGGTTTTCACTTAAAAATTTGTAGGCATAACTTTTCAGTATGCCCCCTTGGTATGTAAACTAAAGTCTTTGGTGCCATCTGTGTGCACTAAATTTTTGGCAAGAATCAAACCTTTTGATAGTTAATTTTAGTTGACCTGCACAGTTAATCCACATTGCTTTAGTTTTCATGTACTGCACAATTCCAGCACACATTTTTAGTGTGGGAGTAACAGCTACTCTTGAGTGACAAAAATTGGTAACTCACCTTGAAAAGGAATAAATACTAGCAGACAGGAAACACCTGCTAATGCAGCAACCCCTACTCTCGTCCACATGAAATAGGCAACAACAACCATCTCCAATGGGCCTATCCAAAGGTAATGTACAAAAAGAACAGAAGGATCAAATCTGTTCATATCATTTGCCAATAGATTTACAACTTGTCCAGCTACTGCTCCACCTAGAGCAGCTTGACTCATTTTCATTGCCTACAAATAGAAAAAAAATTGAGCAGTGATGTCAAACATAAGGCTCAAGTGTACATTCTATTACATACCATTGTTCGCTAAGGTAACTCTACGAATTCCATGAAAAAGAGAAAGGAATCTTTCATGTAGCATTAGATATTTTATAGCATGCAAGAAGAGTTCCAAGAGGAAATCAACCATTACATTAACACATTGATAGTTTATCATAGGACAGATTGAGTGTCACAGATTCCACACACACTCAAGATTATACTTGGTAAAAAATGGTCACCTCTATGGTAGTTACTTTTTGCTCTTATAAATAACTAGAAATATTTAGCATATAACAATATGATTTTTACAACGTTTTGGCCAGTTGTATTTTAACACTCTTTAAATTAGTTGATACCTAGTTAATGAAAAGAGTGCATATTATACTGCAAACTATTATTGCTTCAGAGGAAAAGATTAGTTACTAATGTTATCAGTTACAAGGCTGTGGAACTGCATTAAATACACTCACCTTTCTGTAAAGCAGTGAACAGCAAGCTACCCGTATCTTCATTCCCATGTGGAACATTGCATGGGATAGGGGATAGAGTATAAGTGATGACACCACAGAGCAAGCAACCATTCCAGCAGCATACATATATGCCGCATGCAGCTCCACTTCGCCATCATGCATGAAGTAACGCAGAAGTCTCCCAAGGAATAGAGGCTGTGCCACCCTAAGGAATCAGTGTGAAGATAATTTCTAATCCTTTAATCCTTTTAATCCTTCATTTAAATACAACTTAGCATTACAGTAAAGTATTACTGTACCCAAATAAAAATTCAAAGTCTTTACTAGTATTCAAATACAGACCTATATTTTACATAAGACAGACTTAGGTATTTTAATTATTAAGAAAACTAGGTATATTATAAAGTTCATTATTTTCCTCTTTTAGGAATACTGGTATTAAATTCAGACTAGCAACATTTCTGGCAACATTATTATTTTTCCCAAGCAAAACAGAGTGTCACAAACATTTTTTGTGACTAACTATAATAGTCTTAAAAACCTAATTAATGAAAGCACTGTCTTTTTCTTATATTCTTGTATAATTAGAATGAAAAGGTGACCGGATGTTTTCAAATAATTATAACACCAAGTAAATACTCTATGGTATGTTTTTCATACCTATCTGACATGCAGCAAGCACTGAAATTCATTGAGATGAATAGTGATGTTTAGGTTACACTGAGCATTCCATTTTAAGTTTATTAAAAGTTTATTAATTGTGCCTACATTTTACCAAATCTGAAGGTCTCTGCAACAAGCCTTGTACCATCAAATATCTGTATAATATTCCCACTGCCACAACATACAGATGACTACCCTTCACCAACATCTGCCATGTCTAATTTTTTCTTACTGGTTATGATAGCTTTGTGATTACTCATGTATTTCACTATCACTATTCTTTGCTACTATTTGAGTGCTCAATGACTGCATTGTTAGTGTTCATATGGAACTTACTGTACTGAATATGAGAAGGTGAATTTATTATTTTTTTTAAATAATTATTCATACTCTTTCTGAAAATAATACTTACACTGAAAATTATGTGGGAAGTATTTCTAGTAGTCAAGCCCATAATCAATCTGACAGTAGAATAATTCAAGAACTGCATGGCCATTTTGTAATAATGTTCCACCACCTTAATCATTTTGACATGGTAAAACTTCATTCAGACATACATTTAAATGTAAAACTTACCTCACAATAAGTTCAGCAGACATCTGAATAACACCATAGAACAATATTTTAAGGCCAAAGCATTTAACAATAACATTTAGCAGCTTGGGTGTACTATTCCTGGTGTGTGCCTTTTTTACTTCCTTCCGCCACAATCTAGGGAATAAAAACTTTACTAGGCTAACATACCACTAGTGATGGAATTCCAACATCAATGTAACCACTCAATTGAAGTGGAGATATCCTTCCTAATTATAATCAATGGTAAATGTAACATCGTGTAATCAAATTTAACAATAGTTATTTAATTAACTTTTATTTATTTAATAAATGTCCCGAAGAGATTATAAAGATTACTAAAACTTATTTAGAAAGGCAAAAGGTAACTGTTAAACAATTGTTAATTCCATTTCTGTGAAGCCTTACTACAAAGGTCTAGAGGAATGCCGACTCAATTTTCAGGGAAACAAATTGCAGTACACAAAGTGGAAACCCACCATTGCAAAGCTTATGTCAGCTGATAGTGTAATTTTAAATTAGGAAATAATCCTTGTATAGTGCATGTAGTGTATGCAGCAAGTCAAAATCAAGAAATAAACAGTGTAGCACCAGGTTTTTAAATTATTGAATAACCTTTTTGTTATTTATATTATACACTCAGGAAAAACCAAATGAAAATGAGCTGTTTTAAACAGACTGGCCTTTTATTCAGGATGATTTAGGCACCAATCTCCATCCGGCCATCCTGAATTATGTTTTCTGTGGTTTCTCTAAAACACTTCAGGCCAATGAGTGATTCCTACCATAGGGCCACAACAGATTACTATACTATTCCATCCTTAAATTAGACCAGGAAACACAAATGCCTGTGTACGATTTTTCTTAAATTGCTATGTTATGACATGTCCAGTGTCATTTTGACACCCACGATGGTGACTACTAGAAGCATTAACATCTGTCCTTCCACTAACAATTCTTAATACTAATTTATATATAAGGAAAGATAACGTATTACATTCAGTACCAATTAAAATTGTGTTTATAGACATATGATCTTGTCTGCAATTGCGAGAAAGAACTTGATATCTTGCTTTATCTAATTTCTCACACTGAAACCTCCAGATGTCAGACCCTCAGATAGGTACCAAATGTTTTATGTCAATATATTATCAACCAGAACTCTTTAGTTCATACTATGTGCTGGTGGCCAGTAAAATGGGCATAAATGTTAATTTTAAATTAACACCAGAGCTACAGAGCACTTGAAAAACCATAACTTAGAAGCTAGTGGATATAGCTTCTGTGGAGAAGTTTGTAGAGCATTAAACTGTCTTACCAAGGACCCTGGGTTCAAGGTCCAATGATAATTTTTTAAATGTATTTTGTGTAAAAGTGTTGTATGGATCTATTTATACTTCTGCACATGATTCAGTTGTTTCTTTATTCTACTGTTCCAATTTTTTATATTTATTCTGTGAAACTGCAAATGAACTAACTGCATCATGAGTTATGTCTGTTCTGTCACAGATGTCCAACAGACCACCACACCTATCTATACAAATGTACTATGTAGGTTTGCTACTTTCAACTAACAGAGCAAAAGCAGACAGCCAAAAGAACTTTGCCACAAACACTGAAAAGTCCTGTCACATGTCAGCAAAATGTTTCCCATGTAACAGTTTCACACACAAAAGAGTTACCAGTGGGGTTTGAACACAGGACCTTTGGTACAATGACCTCCTGCACTACCATCTCACCCACATGATATATACAAAACAATCATTGAAAGATACAATTTTTATGTACCTGTAGTTCTTGTGTTACTTTTAATTACTTTTTATGCATGTTCTACTGGATGACAGCACATAGAATGAACTAAATCGGTATTTTGATTGATAATCTATTGACATACATTTGGTACCAATCTGAGTGACATCTGAAGGTTTGGTTGTCAGCTTCATTTGGATTATTTAAATGTGGTAGAGAACTTAAAATGGAAAGAATTAGTCCAAGAAACATACTTAGGAAAAAAAAAATTGAAGAATCATGTCTTTTAGAGATGGAGTTTTACAGAAAAATGAAGACAGGCAGGGTTGTGCTGGTGTACAAGAAAGGAAATAAGGATGATTTCAACAACTGTAGATCAGATTCACGAACAGAATTTTTGTTTCTCAAACATCCTGGGCAAGCTTTTGTATAATAGATTCATTGATTATCTGGATAAAAACAGAACACTTTCAGAAAAGGTGAATCTATGGAATCAGGTATTGCCAGTATGGAAAAAATATACAATTATTAGCAAAACAAATTATCTTCAATGTTTTTGGTTTTCTTCAAGGTATTTGATGCTATTGCCCATGAAATACTGATACAAAAGTTGGAAAACTGTCATTCAAATGCAACCAGGAGAATGGATACACTCATATTACAGGAAACAATATGGAGTGCCACAGTGTTTGCTAATGGAGTTATTGCTGTTTAATCTGTTTAAAAATGATGACTGTATCTAAGAGAACGAAGAATATATGCTGTGCAGATGGCGCATGGCAATACTTAATGACCCAACTGTAGAATATTGTTAGAGGAGCATATATTCTGCTAACATTGCAGCCCAGTGGCTCGTGAAATATGAACTGGTTATGAATTGAGAACGACAAAGTACAAAATGTTGAGACAAATAAGTTTGCTTGTGTAAGTTTAGAGGTCGAAAATACAAAGCAACAAGAAGTATAATGTACTGGAGTTAATTATTATTGTGAATAATGGGCTGAAATGGAAACATTAATTCTAGAATGAGGTCATCTCCTCTTGTGCTTGGTAGAGCACTTGGTCATGAAAGGCAAAGGTTCTGAGTTCAAGTCTCGGTCTGGCACACAGTTTTAATCTGCCAGTTTGTCAATAGAATAATTTAAGAACTGCATGGCCATTTTGTAAGAATGTTCCACCACCTTAATCATTATAATGGAGCCAAATTTCTTACAGACAGGCAAACCTATGCTGTATCCTTGTCCATCACTACTCCACCCTGCCCCCAAACTCCTTGCCTCATAGTTCATATCCCTGAATAAACTTTGATGCAAGAACTGTCCCATACATCCTCTCATGACCACCTATTCCAGTCCAATCACAGGCCTCTCTCATCCCATATGAAAGGTAGGACTACCTGTGAAAGTCACCATCTACAAACTAAACTGTAACCACCACCCTGCTTTCTACATGGGCATGACAACTCATGCTGGCTGTCTGGATGAATGTCCACTGACAAACTGGGAAAGAAAACTAGACCAACCAGTTGCTGAACATGCTGCCCAACACAATGTGCCTTACTTCAATAACTATTCCACAGCCTGCACCATCTGGATCCTTCCTACCCACACCATTTTTCTGAATTGTGCAGGTGGAAATACCCCACAGTCGTGTAATAATGATTTAATAAACAAAAATATATTTAACAGTAAGAGATTACTCATTCTCAGCAGGAATTTTAACTTCCACAGTAAAATAAGTAATCTATTATTGTTTCTGAATATCCATTACAATTATGAAAATGATATGTTGTGTTTACATTCTGCTCCTTTACATGTACAAAGTTTCAAATATTAAGATAGTTCCCTCATATGAACTTAGTATCTCAAATTTAACCATTTCCTCCCAGAACCTCAAATAATGAAATTTTTTATAATCAAAAATATTAACAATGCCTAAATTATTTTGATTGCATCAAAACAAAACTTTGGTGAGTTGTCTCAGATGTAAGAGTGAAAAAGCAGTTCTTGTAAATCTGACTTATCTTTGCCAAAATTAATCTTTTGTGAATTCTTTTTGCATCTTACTAAGTATTCAGGAATAACATGTAAAACCCTACAATAAGCAGAATAGTTGACAATTCTACTTTACCTTTCAAATTTATCACCAAGATAATCTGATTTGTGTTCCTGGAGTGGTTCATACAAATCTTCTTCTTCTATCTCCCTCTTAAGTCCTATCTTGAAAAAATCTAAAGTCCACCTAGAAAAAAAAAATTCCATTCAGCTTTTAATGTGAGAATAACTCATGTTCATTCACTTTCCTGTCTAAGTTACAATTTCAAAATTGTGTACATACCAGAAAGTTAGTGCGGAAAGTGGATTTGCCGTTGATCTAGGATGTGGCTGTCTGCCATGTTGTTTCAGCTCTTCCATAATATGCCCAGCTTGCTTCTGCAGAAAATTGACAAAAACTTGCAGTAGTTATTAAAATTTAACACTTTATGATCATAAAACAGATTAATGAACTAGTCTCACTTCCTTAGTCATTTTAAATAAAAATTTAACTAGACAGATAAATCTACCACATCCTATTCAAGTTCACGTTTCTTATGCTTACAATTTGACCATTAAAATTACCAGTTCAGTTGGTGACATACTGACCTGTAAGTTAAGTGTTGAGAGATATTCAGGAATGAGTAATAAATGAAAGACTATCTTTCGTGCCTACTCTAAAAATGTAGAGGTAGGATCATACAGAGCAGCTGTTGCTGAATTTTTATAGCATACTTGACAAGCACTAAAAATGCATAAAGGGTCATCATCCCATGTTAGATTAACCAAAAAATGAGATTTGACACCCATTGTCTCAGATTTTGATGTAACTTGGCATATTTGTTCCTTTTATGAATCTAGGCAAGGAACCAAAATATTTTTTAGTTAACAGATTTTGGTTGAAAGGCAAAGGAAATTTAGCAACTTCAAATACACACATTTTTATTTCTTCCCTATTTACCAACTAATGCTGATCAAATTTTATTTGTACATGCATCACTATGTAAAGATTTTAGAGAAATATGAATTAAACAAAATTTCACAGAGCCAGGAAAATCTTTAATTGCAGTTTTCAATATTTTTAAAACCAGATATTGAGACGTGCTCTAAGAGCAATATCAGTGAAAGGAAAAAGGATAAGTGAATATCTCTTTATTCTTTATTTGAAAGTTCTCTATCAAATAAGAAAATCAGTAGATTTATCACTCCTTTCCTGTTTATTACTTTACAGATGAAAATAATTAAGAAAATTAACATATTTTCTTGCAGTTCCTTTTGTTTGATATCATCCACCTTGCTCTTTAAAAATTTGAAAAGCAAAAGGAATGTAATAGAACAAAGCTAAAATACTGTACATAATGTGCAGGTATGAAATTACACTGGAAAAAATAGTATGCCGTGTGCCCATTTAGAGGCTTCCAATTCACTCGAGATTTATTGTTGCAACAGTTCATATGGAGTACATGAAATGATTACATTCACAGATCAATAGCACAAGCAATGCTGAGGTACCAGGTATTGATCCAGGCTGTAGCACCCATATTAGTATGTGGTGTAGCCTCCACAGGCAGCCGTGCATGCACCGACTGTGGCATCCAGTTTATCAGATAGATGGTGAACACTGTTCTGGAGTACGTTATGCCACACCTGCTTGACCTATGAAATCACCTACCTGCTGCAAAAATGGCTTAAGAATGGGTCTAACAACATTCTGCACATATCAGGTGCTGGTTAGTGTCCCCTCCAGAAACACCAGAGTTTTGACTGGGCAAGTCAAGTGTTTCATGGATGAATTCACTATGAGAATGCTCACCAGGCCTATATTGTGCACAAAAATGACCACTTTTGTGCAGGCAGAATTTTATTTCATTGTTTAAGACCATGGCACGTCATTCCATCTTCCAAGTGATCCTCTGGCAGCACCTTTCAAACCATGTATATCGATGCTGTTGTGTGAGTGGTAGACAACCTAGAAGTGTGCATGCCTGTAGCCCCACAGCTAATAACCAGTTTGCAACAGTGTGTTTACACACCTGGGCTCACAAGCCCTCTTTTTGTGCTGTGGTAGCTGTACAATCTTCCACTGCTGCCATTATGACACTTCTAGCAGGCATCTGCTGTGTAGATATCCAGAACCTTGTCTATCTACATCTACATTTATACTCCGCAAGCCACACAATGGTGTGTGGCAGAGGGCACTTTATGTGCCACTGTCATTACCTCCCTTTCCTGTTCCAGACGCGTATGGTTCGCGGGAAGAACGACTGTCTGAAAGCCTCTGTGCACGCTCTAATCTCTCTAATTTTACATTCGTGATCTCCTCGGGAGGTATAAGTAGGGGGAAGCAATATATTCGATACCTCATCCAGAAACGCATCCTCTCGAAACCTGGCGAGCAAACTACACCGCAATGCAGAGTGCCTCTCTCGCAGAGTCTGCCACTTGAGTTTATTAAACATCTCCGTAACGCTATCACGGTTACCAAATAACCCTGTGACAAACGCGCCGCTCTTCTTTGGATCTTCTCTATCTCCTCCGTCAACCCGATCTGGTACGGATCCCACACTGATGAGCAATACTCAAGTATAGGTCGAACGAGTGTTTTGTAAGCCACCTCCTTTGTTGATGGACTACATTTTCTAAGGACTCTCCCAATGAATCTCAATCTGGTACCCGCCTTACCAACAATTAATTTTATATGATCATTCCACTTCAAATCTTTCCGTACGCATACTCCCAGATATTTTACAGAAGTAACTGCTACCAGTGTTTGTTCTGCTATCATATAATCATACAATAAAGGATCCTTCTTTCTATGTATTCGCAATACATTACATTTGTCAATGTTAAGGGACAGTTGCCACTCCCTGCACCAAGTGGCTATCCGCTGCAGATCTTCCTGCATTTCGCTACAATTTTCTAATGCTGCAACTTCTCTGTATACTACAGCATCATCCGCGAAAAGCCGCATGGAACTTCCGACACTATCTACTAGGTCAATTATATATATTGTGAAAAGCAATGGTCCCATAACACTCCCCTGTGGCACGCCAGAGGTTACTTTAACGTCTGTAGACGTCTCTCCATTGATAACAACATGCTGAGTTCTGTTTGATAAAAACTCTTCAATCCAGCCACACAGCTGGTCTGATATTCCATAGGCTCTTACTTTGTTTATCAGGCGACAGTGCGAAACTGTATCGAACGCCTTCCGGAAGTCAAGAAAAATATCATCTACCTGGGAGCCTGTATCTAATATTTTCTGGGTTTCATGAACAAATAAAGCGAGTTGGGTCTCACACGATCGCTGTTTCCGGAATCCATGTTGATTCCTACATAGTAGATTCTGGGTTTCCAAAAACTACACGATACTCTAGCAAAAAACACGTTCTAAAGTTCTACAACAGATCGACATCAGAGGTATAGGTCTATAGTTTTGCACATCTGCTCGACGACCCTTCTTAAAGACTGGGACTACCTGTGCTCTTTTCCAATCATTTGGAACCTTCCATTCCTCTAGAGACTTGCGGTACACGGCTGTTAGAAGGGGGGCAAGTTCTTTCACGTACTCTGTATAGAATCGAATTGGTATCCCATCAGGTCCAGTGGACTTTCCTCTGTTGAGTGATTCCAGTTGCTTTTCTATTCCTTGGACACTTATTTCGATGTCAGCCATTTTTTGATTTGTGCGAGGATTTAGAGAAGGAACTGCAGTGCGGTCTTCCTCTGTGAAACAGCTTTGGAAAAAGGTGTTTAGTATTTCAGCTTTACGTGGGTCATCCTGTTTCAATGCCATCATCATCCCGGAGTGTCTGGATATGCTGTTTCCAGCATGAGTGTGTGACTGTTCATCTGACCACTGACAAGCTTTGTTGCTTAACTTGGGTAGTAATTCTCCAAAAGGACCATCCTGCCACACAGAAGGCCACAGTTTGAACCCCTCGTAAACTCTTTGCTGTAGAAAGCACAAGTGCATCTCCATGGTGCAGTTTCCTACTTGTTTTACATGTTTGCACCACAACAAGTCTTCAAACTAGAGACTTCTCTATTAAAGGGTAGAAACAGATTGTGCTCTGGTAGCTATGCCACTACGCTGTCTGTTGGCAGACAATGTTGAAATCATTATCAGTACATCTACTTTCCCCACAGGTAGTATATGCTGTCATCAGATCAAAATCTGATATCTTCCCAGGTGTACTAATTTTTTTCCGATAGTGTATTTATGCAGTGCTTTGAACTGATAGCATATTGCTTCTGCCTGCGTGTATTTTGGAATCAATGATGTTAGGGAGGGGTCATTGGCTAATATCCAGGCCTACTTCATCCTGTTCACAGAGAGAGTTGGCATTTGCTATTTAACAGTATGTGAACAGTGTTCTGTCCTCAACTAAGGACTTTGTGAATGATCAAGTATGGAGGCTGGAGAGGTGTGTGAATTGAGTCATGAAACATGGCATATTAGCAGGTGGAGAGTTCATTGTGAATGAAGGTTTGTGGTATGGTGTGCAGCCTGGGCAGGGTAGTATGAATGTGAGAAATACGTGAGCCTACTTTTTCAAATATAGCGAAGAGCTCTCTTAAGTTGGGAGGTCAGATTTCTCTATGAGGTCAGCTGGCAGAAGGTTTGCCAGTGATCCCTGTAGTTTGTTAGTCCTCTGTGCACAACATGGGTGCCGAGATGATAGCTCCTCTGATGACAAATCACTGTGGCATACAAGAGTTGCCATAGGGTGTGGTGCCAGTGTTCACCAAGTCCCTTGCTTTGTGTGTGTGTGTGTGTGTGTGTGTGTGTGTGTGTGTTTGCCATGGACTGCACCACTTAAACTGGCTCATGGTCAGAGTCTGGGTACATGCAGGGAGTGTGGCAGTTCCCTGCTGCCTCCCCAAACAGTGCAGAACCAACAGAGGATATGCAAGGATGGGTGTGCTCCATATCACATGTGTACCATCTGTTGGGTTCCATGTGGAGTCAGCAGAGTGTTCAGGTGCACTTCACTTCAGCAGTGGCTCGAGGCTGATCATTGATACGATGTGTAGGTAGTGTGTGGAGTCTGCATATCTTCCTGCTGTGCTGCAGATGCTCAAATGGTTCAAATTGCTCTAAGCACTATGGGACTTAACATCTGAGGTCATCAGTCCCCTAGACTTAGAACTAATTAAACCTAACTAACCTAAGGACATCACACACATGCATGTCCAAGGCAGGATTCGAACCAGTGACCATAGCAGCAGTGCAGTTCCAGACTGAAGCACCTAGAACTGCTCGGCCACAGTAGCCGGTGCTCCAGATGCTCTCACCTCTGCCACTCATGTGAGTTGTATGGTGGTTTGGATGAGAGAGGGTGTCACACTTGTCAGCTTCATCCTCTGAATGGACACTAGGACAGGCAAGAAGATGTGGGTGTGTAAGAATGCTATAGGCTTGATCCACGAGATGAAGCTTTGTCTCCAAGGGTCAGAAGTGTGCGATATGACTCCAATTCATGTGATAGTTTAACCAACCACAGAGTCCATTATACAATATCAGGCATATACTCAGCATCTACAAGAGCTCTTTGATGATGCCAGAGGTAAGACGGAGTTGGAGAATCGAGGCTTTCTTCTTCAACGATGTGATAGATGACCTCTGCTGATAGGTGTGCAACCAGCGTAGCTTCAGCAGTAGACAATGAGTAGGCAGACACAGGACCCAATAACTGATGAGATCAGTTTTGTATGTAGGTAACTGATGAGACAAATTAAATGTGAAACCATCTGTGTTGCCATGGATGTTGAGGAGGTTGTTGACTAAAGCAAACAAATTCTTGGGATTGTCTTCCTACACAGGAGGGTCGTTTCAGGAATCTGCCAGCGAGAATCTGTTGTGTAGGCATAGACCCAGTCAGGGGACCAAAGGACCTCGGCAGTGACGAAGAGCTGCAGTCATCAAATCTTGATTGAGTGCCACATACAGAGGTTGAGCTTTAGAGCTGCATCACCTGAGATCACCATGGGTGGGTGGGTTAGATGGTTGGTTGGTACCAAACAGCAAGGTTGCCAGTTCCATGATCTAAGATGGCAGAAATCAATGGAGGAACAATACAAACAGTACAGTCCATTCAAGGGGAAGGAATAACAGGCAAACAAAGAGGAAAAAGGGATTTCAGGGCTGCAGAAAGAGGAAAGAACATGAGGAGGTGAGAGGGAGGGGGGAGGGGGGGGGGTTGCAAATGGGGATAGCAGCAATACTCCAGAAACACACTGCCACTGACCTGTCCCTACACTGGCACCATACCATTATCACTATTCTGTGGGGGACAGCAACAGGAGAAGAAAACAAGGAAAGGGGAAACAAAACTGCACAACAGACTAGGTAAAATGAAGGGAAAAGGCTGGGAGAACCTGGCTGGTATGGTGGTATGGTCAAGGCCTCCATAACCAGTGCTTACCTGACTGAGGGACTTTAATTCCAGAGGAAAAATCGAGGGCTTAAACCTGGGAGGACAAACCAGTTTCACAAAGAAAACCGAGGACAGACTTAACCATGCGAGGGTTGTCTGCTAACACCCAAGACAGGGAAGGTGGGAGGGCATATTTAGTGTGAAGGGTCAAAAGGCAGACAGAGGCAGTCCAGCAAAGAATGGACCACAATGAGGGCAGCCCCACAAATACCAAGAGGGGCAGCTCATTGTGGAGTAAAAAACTATAGGTCAACCTAGCATGGCAAATACAAAGATGGCAGAGGGTGGTAGATTCTCACTGTGAGAGGCAGAGGGAAGAAGGCCACATGGTGGGAATCTCTTTGATTGCATGAATTTCATTAGACATGAGGGTAGCCTCCGAAGAGTCAGCTCACAGTTGAGGAAAAAGGAATTTGAGGTAAAGATGCGGATCCACCCCTGAATGGGGGGCAGAGTGCAGGGATATTTTTTGTTTGTTTTGGTTTTAGGGCGCAAAACTGCTATGGTCATTAGCGCCCAGTCTGTGACTTAGGAAACAGTAAAAAACCGAAAATGGAAACCAGCGGCAATGGGAACGAGTCATAAAATTGCAGAAATGAAAAGCAGAAGGAAGGCTTAAAAATCCACTACAGAAAGGGGTGGTTGTCCCCAAAAAAAGCTTCAAATGACTGATGTCATTTCACTGGCACTAATAAACTCGAGAACGCGATCGGCTGAGCGCGTGTCATCTGCTAAAATCTACGATATATCAGGCGATAGCTGTAGACAGGAGCGTAACGGATTAAAATAGGGGCACTCAATTAAAAGGTGTCTTACCGTCCACAGCTGAGAGCAGTGGGGACAGAGTGGGGGAGGATCGCCGCTTAAAAGTTTTCGATGGCTAAAATGACAGTGCCCTATACGGAGTCTAGTTAAAATTACCTCCTCCCGACGATGCGTTTGGGAGGAACAGGTCCAAGCACAAGGAAGAGCTTTCACGTCCCACAATTTATTATGGGGAAGTGTCGACCAATGTGCGTGCCATAAATGAACAACACGACAACATAAAACGCTCCGTAGATCGGCGAAGGGAATCGATTGAATAGTTGGCCGAAGAAGAAAGACTGCAGCCTTGGCTGCAATATCGGCCGCCTCATTTCCACAGATACCACCGTGTCCCAGGAGCCAGAGGAACGCCACCGAGACGCCCCCCAGGTGGAGCAAGCGCAGACAGTCCTGAATCCGGTGGACCAGAGGGTGCACAGGGTAAAGAGCTTGGAGACTGAGGAGAGAGCTGAGAGAATCTGAGCAGATAATGTACTGTATCCGCTAATGGCGGCGGATGTAGTGGACAGCCTGGAGAACAGCGTAAAGCTCCGCAGTATAAACCAAACACTGGTCGGGAAGCCGAAAGTGATTTGGGGTGTCGCCAACAATATAGGCACTCCCTACACCTAACGATGTTTTCGAGCCGTTGGTGTAAACAAATGTGGCTTCCGTCATTTGTGCACATACAGCAGCAAATGTCCGATGATAAACAAGTGGAGGGGTACCATCCTTGGGAAATCGACAAAGGTCACGGAGCAGGCTGATCCAGGGACGGAGCCAAGGCGGTGCTGTACCCCAAGTTGTCAAGAAGGTTTTAGGAAAGCGGAAGGAAAGAGAATGGAGCAGTTGACGGAAGCGGACTCCCGGTGGTAGTAGGGAGGAGGGGCGGCCTGCATACCCTACATCAAAGGAGGTGTCGAAAAAAATGTCATGGGCTGGATTAGCAGGCATGGAAGACAGATGGCTAGCATAACATCTCAGAAGGACTGCTCGCCGATTGGACAGCGGAGGTTCAGCAGTCTCAGCATAAAGGCTTTCCACAGGGCTAGTGTAAAAAGCTCCAGACACTAAACGTAATCCACGGTGGTGGATAGGGTCGAGACGCCAAAGAATAGACGGCCGAGCAGAGGAGTAGACTATGCTTCCATAGTCCAATTTCGAGCGCACTAAGGCGCGATAGAGGCGGAGAAGGACCACTTGGTCCGCTCCCCAGGAGGTACCATTCAGGACACGGAAGGTGTTGAGGAATCGCAGACAGCGAGATGAAACATAGGAAACGTGGGAGGACCAACACAGTTTTCTGTCAAATATAAGACCCAAGAATTTAGCAACGTCTGAAAACAGAAGGTTGACAGGACCTAGATGTAAGGAGGGCAGAAGGAACTCCTTACGTCGCCAAAAATTAACACAAACGGTCTTACTGGGAGAAAAACGGAAGCCGGTTTCGATGCTCCAAGAGTGGAGGCGATCGAGACATCCTTGAAGACGTCTTTCAAGAAGGTTGGTCCGTTGAGAGCTGTAGTAGATCGCAAAATCGTCCACAAAGAGGGAGCCCGAGAAATCAGGAAGGAGACAATCCATAATTGGATTTATGGCAGTGGCAAACAGTACAACACGCAGCACGGAGCCCTGGGGTACCCCGTTTTCTTGGGAGAAAGTACGGGAGAGAGTAGTGTTCACCCGCACCCTAAATGTGTGCTCTGCCATAAATTCGCGAAGAAAAGGGGCAGCCGACCTCGAAAGCCCCAAGAGGACAGTGTGCGGAGGATGTCTGTCCTCCAACAGGTATTTTATGCTCTCTCCATATCAAAAAATATTGCTACTGTTTGGCGTTTCCGGAGAAAATTGTTCATGATATAAGTGGAGAGAGCAACAAGATGGTCAACTGCAGAACGATGCTTTCGGAATCCGCATTGGGCAGGTGTTAAAAGACTGCGGGATTCCAGCCACCAAGCTAAACGGTAATTCCCCATACGCTCCAAAGCCTTACAGACACTACTCGTGAGAGAAATGGGGCGATAGCTAGAGGGGAGATGTTTGTCCTTTCCAGGTTTCGGAACAGGAACGACGATAGCTTCCCGCCATCGTCTGGGAAAAGTACTGTCGGTCCAAATTCTATTATAAAGGCGAAGGAGGTAACGCAGACTACGGGTTGATAAATGCAGCAACATTTGGACGTGGATACCATCCGGTCCTGGGGCGGAGGAGCGAGAAGAAGAGTGTGCATGTTGGAGTTCCCGCATGGAGAAAACACTGTTGTAGCTTTCACGATTTTGAGAGGAGAAAGCAAGATCTCGCACTTCCGCTGCACGTTTCTTCGGGAGAAACGCTGGCGGGTAATTTGAAGAGCTCGAAATCTCAGCAAAGTGCTGACCCAATGAGTTAGAAATTGCGACGGGGTCCACTAATGTATCATGCGCGACAGTGAGCCCAGAGACCGGGGAGAAACTAGGCGCGCCTGAGAACCGTCGAAGCCGACTCCAAACTTCCGAGGAGGGAGTGAAGGTGTTAAATGAGCTAATAAAGAATTTCCAGCTTGCCTTCTTGCTATTGCGGATGACACGACAGCATCGCGCACGCAACTGCTTATAGCGGATACAGTTGGCCAAAGTAGGATGGTGGCGGAAAACGCGGAGAGCACATCGCTGCTCACGTATTGCGTCACGGCATGCCTCGTTCCACCAAAGAACTGGGGGGCGCCGAGGCAGTTCGGAGGTGCGTGGTATTGAACGTTCCGCAGCTGTAAGAATAACGTCTGTAATATGTGTGACCTCATCGTCGATGCTGGGAAAGTGACGGTCATCGAATGTCGCTTGAGACGAAAAAAGTGTCCAATGGCTTGGGCAAACTTCCAGCATCGCGGGCGCATATATGGCAGTTGAGGCTGCAGTCTAAGGACCCATGGAAAGTGGTCACTCGAGTGTGTATCATCAAGGGCGAACCATTCGAAGTGCCGAGCTAGCGGAACAGTACCGACCGCAAGGTCCAAATGAGATAAATTTGTCGTGGAGGCAGACAAAAATGTAGGGACCCCAGTGTTGAGGCAAACTAAATCCGCTTGGTGGAAGACGTCTAGCAATAGTGAGCCATGTGGACAAGGAGGTGGAGATCCCCAAAGCGGGTGGTGGGCATTGAAGTCCACAACCAGCAAATAGGGGGGGGGGGGGGGGGGGGGGTGGAAGCTGACCAAGAAGATGAAGGAGATCAGCTCGTGCCATAGGTGTGGACGAGGGAATGTATACAGTACAAAGAGAGAACGTGTATCCAGAATGGGAAAGACGGACGGCGACAGCTTGGAAGGAAGTGTTTCAGTGGATTGGGTGATAATGGAGAGTATTATGGAGAAGAATCATGAGTCCTCCATGGGATGGAGTGCCTTCAACAGAGGGTAGATCATATCGGGCGGACTGAAAATGAGGGAGAACAAAGCGGTCATGGGGACACAGCTTTGTTTCCTGAAGACAGAAGATGACCAGCGAGTAGGATCGTAAGAGGATCGACAATTCATCCCGATTGGCTCGAATGCTGCAGATATTCTAGTGGATAATGGACATAGGGTGAACAGAAAATGGAGGAATTTGACCAAGGTCGCTGTCAACTCAACGGCTGCTCAGAGCTTGCGACCGACAGCATGGAATGGCATTCAGCCGAAGGCAGAAGATTCTGATCCATAGGTTGTTCAGGAGCAGCTCCTGTCACCAGCGATCGGCCGGTTGATCGGCCGCCAGCAGTGCGCCTCGGCGACACAGAAGACGGCCGAGGGCGATTTCTGCCAGGTGGTGCTGTAGATGGGACACGCCTTGGCGGAGAAGGAGATGAACTGGGTATCTTTGTAGCCTTCTTGGAAGTATGATGTTTAGATGAAGGAGGAACCAATGGTTATGAAGTTGGTACGTAAAAAAATCTTCAAGAGTATGCTCTTTTTTCGAAGTCGTGGTGTCTGACTTTTGGCCTCGAGATTTAGCAGAAACCAACGAAGGGTGAGCCAGAGAGTGGGCAGGTGAAAGTGGTGAGGTTGAACAGGCGATCTTTGCGCTGGCCGATCTGACGACCATGGCACTAAAGGTGAGGTCGCAAGTCTGCGTGGCCGCCTCCTTTGTTGGCTGAGGAGAAGCAAGGGCAGTGCTGTATTTTCCTGTCTGAGGCACGGTAGGCTGTCGACTGGCGAATAATTTTCGAGCAACAAAGGTCGACACCTTTTCCTTCACTCTGATTTCCTGGATGAGCTTTTCGTCCTTAAAAACGGGGCAATCTCGAGAGGAAGCAGCGTGGTCACCCATACAGTTGATGCAGCGAGGGGATGGAGGTGGACAAGCACCCTCATGGGCATTCTTGCCACATGTAACACATTTGGCTGGATTGGAACAGGACTGGCTGGTGTGATTGAACTGCTGACACCGATAGCAACGCGTAGGGTTTTGGACATAAGGGCGAATGGAAATTATCTCATAGCCTGCTTTGATTTTCGATGGGAGTTGAACTTTGTCAAATGTCAAAAAGACAGTGCGGGTTGGAATGATGTTCGTGTCAGTCCTTTTCATAACTCTATGAACAGCCGTTACACCCTGGTCAGACATGTAGTACTGAATTTCTTCGCCAGACAATCCATCGAGGGAGCGTGTATAAACGACTCCACGCGAGGAATTTAAAGTGCGGTGCGCTTCAACCCGGACAGGGAAGGTGTGGAGCAGTGAAGTACGCAGCAATTTTTGTGCCTGGAGGGCACTGACTGTTTATAACAACAGGGTGCCATTCTGTAATCTAGAACAAGACTTTACAGGACCTGCGATTGCATCGACACCTTTCTGAATAATGAAAAGGTTGACCGTGGAGAAGTCATGACCTTCGTCAGACCGAGAAACAACAAGGAACTGTGGCAACCATGGAAGAACTGTCTGTGGCTGAGACTCAGTGAACTTATGCTTATGAGCAGACATAGTGGAAGGTGAGGAAACCATTGCGGAAGAATCCCCATGATTACCGGCGTCTCCGATGGCGCGCTCCTCCCTTGTGGGGGCCCTCTCTGAGGGCACTCCCGCCTTAGGTGATTGTTCACACCTCAGATCACACCTCCCGACAAACGGATGGAGAGACCAATCGGCACTTTCGGAAGGTATCAGCTCGGGTAATCACCCCTCCCTGGGCCTGGCCGTTACCAGGGGGTACATACGTGTCCTACCTGTCTACCCGGGGCAGGGAATTACACGTTACCCCGTCACCAGCTACGCACAAAAATGCGTGGGTCGGCCTTCAGACACGCACAGGGAGGAAGAAAGAGAAAGGGAAAAACAAAGAAAGGGAAAGGAAAGAGGAGAGGAGAGGTCTCAAACGCTGCAGTGGAGAAAAGGGTAAAGAGAAGAGGTAAGGAAAAGAGAAGGACAAAGGAAGGATGAAGACATACAAGCAGAGAAGGCGAAGAATGCGGTACATTTACGAGCATCCGTCTCCGGATGTAGGCACGAACCATACTCCCAGAGGGGGAGAAAGGGAAGGAAAGAGCCAGCAGTGAGGGGAGGAGGGGCGAAGATGGGGGAGAGGGAAGGATGCGGAAAAGGAAGGTATGCAGCCCAGAAAGGAAGGAGGGCCACATTAGCTCAGGGCCACGTGCTCACTACGCACGTATCCACAAAAGAGTTTTGGACCCCCTGGGGGGCCTGGTGATAGGGAATGTATATTTTAAATATTTTATTTTTTGTAAAAATGCTATTAACTTCTAAAATACAAGAATTGCACTAGTTCAGCAGAATAGATAACATTAACTCTATATAGGTCTTCTAACAGGCACACTGTTCTTTGTTGAAAACAGTTGATATGACAGAAATTGCTGCAATTTATTGTTCTGTATTTTCACCTCACTTAGCATGAAAAAATTAATGACTGCCATTACATTTTTTAACTGTGTGAAGAGCACAACATTTTTCATTTGCCCTTATCTTTCTTATGTTACAAGTTTCTATTTTAAGCAGTCAAATTTGGCTACAGCTATTTTAGATCTCAACTCCTGCAGCTCCAAAAAATCCTTGTATAATCAGTTTTGTTTTATAACTGTAGCTCAAATTTTGCTGAGGCCAGTTTATTTCTTTATGAACAACTGTGCAAACTTTCATTCCAGCCAACAATGGTTACATACAGATTCTTAAAAATAATTCACTTTATCTTCAGAGACTCGTTCATTTCATTAAGGGAGACAAAAATTAGTTTGGAAACTGCGAGGGGGCAAGCAAACACACACACACACACACACACACACACACACACACACACACACACATATTCAGAATAACAGAAGAGGTTCAAAATGTTGCCAGCAGGAGGTATGTAGTTTGGCCAAAATTTATTATAGAACACTGATTAAAGATGATTAAATTGCAGAAATGTAGGAAACTGAGGAGATTGGATTTGGAAAATTTAAGGTACCATTGGATATAATTTCAAAGGGAGCATCCGGCAATAACTGTAACAGAGAAAAGGGATACAATAGAAGACAAATGGATAGTTTCAGAGGAGGTGGAGGATCAAATAGGCAGAAACAAAGGCCCAGTTGAAATTCTTTGATAAGACATCAGGTTTAAATTGATAAAAGGAGAAAACATAAAAATTAAGCAGGCAAAAGGCAGCAAACAGTTGGAGGTGCAAAACAGCATAGCAGAAATTGCTAGAGCATAAATGTAAAGCAGTTAAGCACAAATTATTATAGCAAAGGTAGACGCAGTGTTCAGGAAACTTTTGGAGAAAAGAAGCAGATATATGAACATCACGAGCTCCAATAGCAATCCAGCAATACCAAAGAAGGAAATTAACATTTAGAAGGGCTGTGTAAAGGAAATAAATCTGAAGACAATATTATGAGAAATAACAGTAAAATTATGAGCTGGATTGTGTTAGATGAGATGAATCTGACAGACAACTGAAAGACCTAAGTCAAAACTTCAGAATTAATCAGATCCTTGGAAGAACCAGCAGTGACTAAACTGTCCCACTTTGTATGCAAGAGATGTGAGGTAGAAGCCTCAGACACAGAAGAATGGAGCAATTTCAATCCTGTAGAAGGCTGAAAGGTATGGATTACCAAACCAATTTAATAATTCATGATTGCAAAATACCAACTGGTTATTTAGAGAAGAGAAAAACTGGTGCAAGGCTCCTCAGGTAAGATAAGTTTGGGTCCAGGGAAGTGTTGGAATACATTAGACAATACTGACCTGACAATTTGTCTTAAAAGAAAGGGAAACTTGTGTTTATACCATTTGCGGATTTAGAGATATGCTTTTGACAATGATGACTGGAATATACACTTCAAAACTCTGCAGTTAGATGAAAATACATTGAGCAAAAGGCTATTTACAACTTTTATAGAAATTAACTGCAGCCCCTTTAAGGATATTAAAAGGAAGCAGTGCTTGTAAGAAGGTAGTGAGAAGATTTTAGTCTATCCCCATATAATTCCATCTGCACATTGATCAAGCAGGAAAGGAACCCAAGGAGTAATTTGCATAATGAACTACAATTCAGGGAGAACTAAATTTTTTAGGTTTCTTGACAGCATTTTAATTCTGCCAGGAGAGTAATTTAACATAGTGTCTTGGAGAGAGGTGATGAGGTGAACATCAACAAAGGTAACAAGATGTAGGCTTGTTCATAAGGAGAAGCTGACAGAATTTGAGTAGGAAATGAGACTAAGAATTTTTGCTGCTTGGTCAGGCAAATAACTGACAACAGAAGTAAAGAGTATAAAATTAAGTCTTAATAGCAAGATATGTGTTTCTGAAAGAAATTTGTGTGCTTAGCTGTTGTATCTTTGGAAACAATCTTTAGCAGTAGCAAGCTGAAAACAGTTCTGTCAAAACATCCATCACTTCCAACTACCATAAAGTGGGACTACTTTGCCCCTCCAGAAATAACTTTGTAACAAGAATTCAATCTCACCTAACACTTATCCTAATAAACATTTCAGGAGAATTTCAATTCTGTCCAACAGTTTAAAGCACCTATTAGCTCATTTCAGTTATTCTGCCAGTAGCTATCTTTGATATTTTCTGCTAACTAAATCTGTACTACTGTATTTGAGAATTTTGTCAACATTAAATATTTTGCTAGCATAATACTACTTGAATAGAAGGCAAATGGCATTCACCTATGTGTAGAAATTAATAATTGTCTAAGACATACCCACAAAATTATAATCAACATGCCATTTATCACTATGATTGCAAGCAAGTGTGAGGGGTATTTTGTGGGAAAACTAAGGTAAATTTGCAGTGCTGACAAAGCAGATTGACATCACTCCTGTCATCACTGTGTTAGACCTGATGCAGACTGGGATCAATCTTATTACAATGAAATGAGTACTGCTAAAAAATTAATGTTGTTATAGTATGGCATGAGTGAAAACAAAGCTAGGACCTCATAAATGCAGATTATAGCACTGAAAAACCTGAAAGCTATAAGAAATTTAACATTTGCTTGAAATTCAAAACACTTGCAAACCAGTTCCAGGTACTAGCAAATAACCTGAGAATAGAACAGTGTTGACAGCACTTTATTATTCTTGTGATTAAGACCTATTAGAAGAACAAATTCTTGATGAGAGGTCAGACAAGAACTGGGTGTTCTACAGAAGAAATCAAATGGATGTATATATGCAGACTGAAGCAATGACTGAAAATTTGTACTAAGTGCTGGGATTCGAGACCGGGTCTTGTGCTCACTAGGCAGATGCACTAATCACAGCACCCGAGCACAGTGACTGCACGACTGCATGGATTACCCTAGCACACCTCTCTTCAATCCAAATTCCCATTCAGCTGAAACCCACTTGGTATTCCCCTTTAAATTGGATTTCAGAATGATCCTGGAACCATATCATTCCATTTGATTAAATTACCTATGCCTAAGGTTTCAGGAGCATCCTCCATTTTGTTCAGTTTTAAGGTGCTAATACATTACAGTTGGATAGCCTCTGCAATGCTGTTCGAGTTTAGGGGGAATACCAAGTGGGAGGAGATATGAGTGGAAATTTATATTGTGGAGGGAAGTGAGGTAGGGGAAAGCATGGTTCACCTGTGAAGGAGACCACATACAGATGTACAATGTTGGTGTGCCTTACTCTTGAGAAATGCTAACGTGTATGGAATCCGTACCAGGTCAGATTGAAAGAATACATCAAAGCAATTCAGAGATGTTCTAGATTTGTTACTGTTAGTTTCAAACATGTGTGTTATGGAGATGCTTCGGGAACTGAAATAGGAATGCTATTGAAAATTTAGAGCATGGACATTTGAAGCTGACTGCTGAACTCTTCTGCCACCAACATACATTGTACGTAAGCATCATAAAGGTGTAAGAACTTAGGGCTCATACAGAGGCAGATAGAAAGTCGTTTTTCCAATCACTATTTGTGAGTGGAATAGGAAAGGAAATGACTAATAGTGGTACAAGCTACACACTGACATGCACCCTATGGTGGCTTGTGGAATATCTATGTAGATGTAGAAAATTAATTAGCCCACCTCAATTTGGACGTTATCACAATTACGTAAAAAAGGTTAGACATGTACCATGCAAATTCATGTCAAATGTTTCGCCATACCGTAGCTTTATGATGAGTGGTATCAAATTTTTGGACAAATCTAATAATTTAGAAGACATATAAACAATTCATTAAGCACGGCACGAACTGCGTTCACTAGTCAGTTCCTTCTGGCACTTATTTTGACACATCAATGCTAAGCAATAAAAGATGACTTTTGTACATTTGCCTTCATTTTCACTGAGCGTGAAACGTCGGCCTTCCCAATCAAAATTTGAAGTGCGACGTCTTACAGTTTCGATGCCGCCTAAAAATATTACACTGTAATCAGATGTCACAGTCTCTTCAATTTATTAGCTATTGCACCCTTCTAGTTATACGTCTTTTCCATTAATCGCAGCGCAACAACCAACATTTAAATTGTGGTTGGCAACATGTAGTCACGATTTACGCATTCAGATTAAGACACGAGGGGCCATCCTGAGAGGATTATCTGGAACGTAGCCTAATGCCTACATTAGTCTGTGAAGTAAACCAAACAATGCTAAATATAGGAGTCACCTGCATCGTAACCCGACAACTACTTCAGAGTCGTTAACGTACTTTACGTTCCATTATTAAAAAAACTAAAAGATGCTGTGTTACATAGACAATCTCAGACAGTTTTACGCATCTTGGATCAATACCTCGCACTGTCTTGCAACACCCATCGAATATTAATTGTCTATGGATGGATAAACAACTTTGAAAAACTGAGGAGGGTGGGGCAGTCGTCCCAATACTTTGACTGCACTGTGTTTCGACAAAATTTAGGATCTGTGCAGTATTTAAATTTTAGGATGTAATTTTACGTACAATACAAAAGCACAGTAGCCTTAAAGTTATAGCGAAGAAAGCTTAGCAAACCAAGATAGAATAATAAACTGCTGTTGTTAAAAACTGTACTGTAAAATGTCACGCGAAACAAAGGACAGCATTTTCTCGACAGTAAATCTAGTGTGAATCCGGTCGTCCAAAGCAAAAGTTTGCGAATAACAGTCCCCCGCGCATTATTGGAGACTAGTGTGCCCTACATCTAATGTGCATTCTATGTATCAACAAGAGCTCATGGACAAAAATAAACATTCACAGCCTTACATTTTAAACGACATGTGGTCGGCGGATGGGTTACGTGAATCGGATGCAGACAGCTTTTCCGTTTAACCTCTTATCCGACACGATCGTAGGAGCACTACACGAGTATTTTAATAAATGGACCACAGGTACAGGTAACAGTGGATTCTTAGACCTGATTTTTATTTATATCGTCAGTTCCATACCGCCAAATAAATGAGCCAATCTTCATGGTCTTGGAACGTGTCAATACACGGACTTAAAAGTTAATATGTACACAAATCTTAGATGGGCTGCTGCGTATATTGCAGCATAACCATATAACGGGAATTTGCGTAATTTTTTTCAAGGATCTCCCCTACAGAACACGAATGAGCTAGGATGAAATTCAGTTGGGACTCTAAAGTGCGTTGAATACTGCTAAATTTTCTTAGTTCTTGCAGCTTGTTGAAAATGGATGTGAAGCAGACTACTGCACAAGTTTGCACGAAAGACACGGAGGCGCGATTCAAACGACGATTGAATTTCTAACCGAGTGAAAGCTGCTGATTTTTGGAAATAAGCTCATGTTAAAAAAAGTGATTAAAATATATATAGTGTCCAACGTCAGAATTCCTGGATCAAACAGGGATAGAAAAGATGTTCACGAACTTGCAACACACGTTATTCTAACTTGTTTTTTCTGAACCAAAAGTACCATTTGTGAACGGGAAGAGCTATCCCAGAGTATAATACAGCATGTAACAAGAGAATGACAATAAGTGTGTTATATTTATGGACGCCGCAAGAAACGTTTTAGAGTCTAAGCTTCATACGTCATTATTTTAGCACTGTGTATTCTTCAGTCACATACAAGTGTTCCATCCGCCTTGCTTCCCAAAGAATCCCTCTCGCTACGAATCGTAGTTGTACGATTGCTATGATTTGACTCACGCGGTGCTGCCTCACCATGTCGCCCCGTTATGGTTTAAATTATTTCTGGTAACAACTACCGGTCACTACTGCTACGATGAAAAAAGTGCAGCACTTCGTTTTAGAATAGCTAGCAGCTGCCGCGCTAAACGTTGCCCTTTCCCAGACCCCGAATGTGTAACACTTCTCACTTCGTAAGCAGCATCGCCTGTGGTAATTAAAGACTGCATTATTCGCTAGAAAAAAATTAGTTGTCATATATTTAAACGCGATTTGCTCGAGCCTAATGAAGCGGACACTCCCAACTAAAGGTAGGTAGGTACCACTTCCAAGAATACTTGGCTATTTTTTTCAATCTAACTTACGTTAAAGTACACGATGGGGCACTTCACAATAGTGCATGTATTATCGTATTTACTAGCTCCAGGTTTATAAGCGCTCGCTACAGTTATCACACTGCTCTACTTACGCCGATAACGTAAACAGTACGCCAGAACCTAGAATACCGGCAAACAGCCGAACCTTACTGAATATTTCCTGCTACCCTTCTAGCTACTAAGGCGTACAGGTGGCGCTAGCGCTACGAAGTAACAAGTGAGCTACTACAATTTAAACAGCGACTGAAAAAATCTTTTGGATATTGGTTTCCGCATATACCTTTTCGATGGAGATGGTAATTCCTAAGCTAAAGAAATATTGCAAATGAATGCTTCTCCGGACGCTATAGTGAAATGAATTTCGATACGCTCCCACCCCTCGCAACCGGTGCTCCACGGATGCGTGTGTTTACAAAGACAGAAAACACTAAGGTGTTTGTTTGGTTATGTTTATAATACTTCTCCCCAAAATATACAATTTATCATCAACAGGCACTACACGTAGATTATTTAACGTTGTCTACCAAGCAGTTAACTGAGAAATCAAATCAGAAACGCGGAATAGCTCAGGGAGCGAAGCATCTGACCATAGAGTGAACACGTTTTGGTTTCGGATTTAACATATCTACGACAAAGAAGACACGATAAAACACTTACTATGTAGTGCTGACGACTAGAAAATAAATTGTTTTACGTGACAAACAAAAAGCTTCAGAAAACTTATATCCAGATTTTCTGGTCAGAAAAACTGTCGCGATAATTCTGATCACGACATCAAAGGGAAAGGTGCCGTGACGTATCACGTACATCGCACTCATAACACGAACCAAGCGATTCGCTTTCCAGTGATACTTTGCTTTAACATATGTCAATTTGACTCATCCACTATTGCTAAGAGCGCTGTTGCAGTGGTAAGTCATTTGCAATTCGAGGTTGGCTGTGTCTCCAATGTCGACGGGACTTTACACGCAACTGTACTTCCCTTGTTCCCTTTCCCCACTGTAAACAGGTTGTCTCACCTAAACTGACCTAGTAGTTAGTGTCGGACGTTCCATGCGGCTTTTCGCGGATAATGCTGTAGTATACAGAGAAGCTGCAGCATTAGAAAACTGCAGCGAAGTGCAGGAAGATCTGCAGCGGATAGGCACTTGGTGCAGGGAGTGGCAACTGACCCTTAGCATAGACAAATGTAATGTATTGCGAATACATAGAAAGAAGGATCCTTTATTGTATGATTATATGATAGCGGAACAAACGCTGGTATTAGTTACTTCTGTAAAATATCTGGGAGTATGCGTACGGAACGATTTGAAGTGGAATGATCATATAAAATTGATTGTTGGTAAGGCGGGTACCAGGTTGAGATTCATTGGGAGAGTCCTCAGAAAATGTAGTCCATCAACAAAGGAGGTGGCTTACAAAACACTCGTTCGACCTATACTTGAGTATTGCTCATCAGTGTGGGATCCGTACCAGGTCGGGTTGACAGAGGAGATAGAGAAGATCCAAAGAAGAGCGGCGCGTTTCGTCACAGGGTTATTTGGTAAGCGTGATAGCGTTACGGAGATGTTTAGCAAACTCTAGTGGCAGACTCTGCAAGAGAGGCGCTCTGCATCGCGGTGTAGCTTGCTGTCCAGGTTTCGAGAGGGTGCGTTTGTGGATGAGATGTCGAATATATTGCTTCCCCCTACTTATACCTCCCGATGAGATCACGAATGTCAAATTAGAGAGATTCGAACGCGCACGGAGGCTTTCCGGCAGTCATTCTTACAGCGAACCATGCGCGACTGGAACAGGAAAGGGAGGCAATGACAGTGGCACGTGAAATGCCCTCCGCCACACACCGTTGGGTGGCTTGCGGAGTATAAATGTAGATGTAGAAACTTGACACCCTTAACCCTGCTAGTACTGCTGGGGTCAATATGAGAGTGTTGAGACATTGAAGTGTCAGAATATCGATGCTGTCGATGACTTCCTGAATGGCTGTTTCGGCTCTTTAAAGACAAGGTATACGGCAATAACCCCAAAACCATCGCTGAGCTGAAACAGCCATTCAGGAGCTCATCGACAGCATCGATATTCTGACACTTCAGTGTCTCAACACACTCATATTGACCCCAGCGGTACTAGGAGGGTTAATCTATGTTACGAGATGGCTAACCCAGTTCAAGGTTCATGAGGTACAGTTGCTCTTGCAGGTTGCCTATGAAATTATTTGCGGGGGCAATGAAAATTTGATATTCAGTATGTCATGTAAATATCAACAGAATTTAAATTTTTAAAATGCTGTCATAATCTACTCACTAAGAAGTACACTCCTGGAAATTGAAATAAGAACACCGTGAATTCATTGTCCCAGGAAGGGGAAACTTTATTGACACATTCCTGGGGTCAGATACATCACATGATCACACTGACAGAACCACAGGCACATAGACACAGCCAACAGAGCATGCACAATGTCGGCACTAGTACAGTGTATATCCACCTTTCGCAGCAATGCAGGCTGCTATTCTCCCATGGAGACGATCGTAGAGATGCTGGATGTAGTCCTATGGAACGGCTTGCCATGCCATTTCCACCTGGCGCCTCAGTTGGACCAGCGTTCGTGCTGGACGTGCAGACCGCGTGAGACGACGCTTCATCCAGTCCCAAACATGCTCAATGGGGGACAGATCCGGAGATCTTGCTGGCCAGGGTAGTTGACTTACACCTTCTAGAGCACGTTGGGTGGCACGGGATACATGCGGACGTGCATTGTCCTGTTGGAACAGCAAGTTCCCTTGCCGGTCTAGGAATGGTAGAACGATGGGTTCGATGACGGTTTGGATGTACCGTGCACTATTCAGTGTCCCCTCGACGATCACCAGTGGTGAACGGCCAGTGTAGGAGATCGCTCCCCACACCATGATGCCGGGTGTTGGCCCTGTGTGCCTCGGTCGTATGCAGTCCTGATTGTGGCGCTCACCCGCACGGCGCCAAACACGCATACGACCATCATTGGCACCAAGGCAGAAGCGACTCTCATCGCTGAAGACGACACGTCTCCATTCGTCCCTCCATTCACGCCTGTCGCGACACCACTGGAGGCGGGCTGCACGATGTTGGGGCGTGAGCGGAAGACGGCCTAACGGTGTGCGGGACCGTAGCCCAGCTTCATGGAGACGGTTGCGAATGGTCCTCGCCGATACCCCAGGAGCAACAGTGTCCCTAATTTGCTGGGAAGTGGCGGTGCGGTCCCCTATGGCACTACGTAGGATCCTATGGTCTTGGCGTGCATCCGTGCGTAGCTGCGGTCCGGTCCCAGGTCGACGGGCACGTGCACCTTCCGCCGACCACTGGCGACAACATCGATGTACTGTGGAGACCTCACGCCCCACGTGTTGAGCAATTCGGCGGTACGTCCACCCGGCCTCCCGCATGCCCACTATACGCCCTCGCTCAAAGTCCGTCAACTGCACATACGGTTCACGTCCACGCTGTCGCGGCATGCTACCAGTGTTAAAGACTGCGATGGAGCTCCGTATGCCACGGCAAACTGGCTGACACTGACGGCGGCGGTGCACAAATGCTGCGCAGCTAGCGCCATTCGACGGCCAACACCGCGGTTCCTGGTGTGTCCGCTGTGCCGTGCGTGTGATCATTGCTTGTACAGCCCTCTCGCAGTGTCCGGAGCAAGTATGGTGGGTCTGACACACCGGTGTCAATGTGTTCTTTTTTCCATTTCCAGGAGTGTATAATATTGTGTTAAAGGTTTAAAAGTGTGATAAAAGAGTAATAGTTAGCAACTCTGTGTACACTGAGCCAGTGTAAATCGTTGTGCGGTAAATTACCCCAACTATATTGAACCAATATTTCAGAATGAGCGCACGTAGCGACATCCAACAAACTGTACATGTAATCTGAACCTTTGCGAAACTTTTTCTCACTGACACACATCACAAAATGACGAATAATTACATCTTTACTTCTAACTGTATTCGCAGCACATTTCCCAGACAGAATCCATATATAGCACTGAATATAGTGAATATACTTGCAAAATAACGCTTAGGTGACAAAAGTCATGGGATATTTCCTAATATCGTGTCGGACCTATTTTTGCCCGGCGTAGGGCAGCAGCTTGAAGTGGCATATTCGCCTCGTTATTGAAAAACTTCTGAGAAACAAATGAAAAAATCTACTTTTCAAGTCGTTGGACGTCGTCAGCGTAAATATTGACCAAGCTGCTTCTACAGCCGTCTATAATTGCGAAAGTGTTGCCGATGCAGGATTTTATGACGCGTATGTCCACACACAATTCGCGAAATGACAACAGTGAAAAAAATTAGTGCTAATACGAGGCTTACCGACAATCATTCTTCCCAAGCGCTTTTCACAAGTGGAACGGGCAAGGGAGGGCCAGTTAGTGATACCAGAAGTACCCTCCGCCTCATACCATTAGGTGGCTTGCAGATTATGATGTAGATGTAAAAATTGAGACGTCATGAACGTTAAGCTTTTACTTAAAAGGAGCGCAAATTACGCAGACTACACACAGCCAGAGTTTGAGAGTGAGAGTACTTAGCGCCTTCCAGTAAACTTTATAATTTGAATTCTTTTCTAAAGTTGGACGAGTGGTTCAAAACAAATCAAACCGACGGGATTAGGGCTTGCGTCTTCAACCATAAAGGTTTTGCATGCTTAACGTGAAATACTTAACACATTAACTTATTTGTAAAGCAACCAGGCGTCTGAATCAGTTTTACGCATGACGGTTTGAATTTTTAAGCAAACAGTTGTGTGTGTGTGGGGACGGAGGGGGGGGGGGGGCGTTGTTACTAGAACTCCAGAAACGTGTCGAAATACACTCAATACACTACTGGCCATTAAAATTGCTACACCAAGAAGAAATACAGATGATAAACGGGAATTCATTGGACAAATATATTATACTAGAACTGACATGTGATTACATTTTCACGCATCTTGGGTGCATAGATCCTGAGAAATCAGTACCCAGAACAACCACCACTGGCCGTAGTAACGGCCTTAATACGCCTGGGCATTGAGTCGAACAGAGCTTGGATGGCGTGTACAGGTACAGCTGCCCATGCAGCTTCAACACGATACCACAAGTTCATCAAGAGTAGAGACTGGCGTATTGTGACAAGCCAGTTGCTCGGCCACCATTGACCAGACGTTTTCAGTTGGTGAGAGATCTGGAGAATGAGCTGGCCAGGGCAGCAGTCGAACATTTTCTGTATCCAGAAAGGTCCGTACAGGACCTGCAACATGCGGTCGTGCATTATCCTGCTGAAATGTAAGGTTGCTCAGGGATCGAATGAAGGGTAGAGCCAAGGGTCGTAACACATCTGAAATGTAACGTCCGCTATTCAAAGTGCCGTCAATGCGAACAAGAGGTGACCGTGACGTGTAACCAATGGCACCCCATACCATCACGCCGGGTGATATGCCAGTATGGCGATGACGAATACACGCTTCCAATGTGCATTCACCACGATGTCGCCAAACACGGATGCGACCATCATGATGCTGTAAACAGAACCTGGATTCATCCGAAAAAACGACGTTTTGCCAGGTTCGTCGTTGAGTACACCATCGCGGGCGCTCTTGTCTGTGATGCAGTGTCAAGGGTAACCGCAGCCATGGTATCCGAGCTGATAGCCCATGCTGCTGCAAACGTCGCCGAACTGTTCGTGCAGATGGTTGTTGTCTTGCAAACGTCCCCATCTGTTGACTGAGGTATCGAGACGTGGCTGCACGATCCTTTACAACCATCTCGACTGCTAGTGATACGAGGCTGTTGGGATGCAGCACGAGTTCCATATTACCCTCTTGAACCCACCGATTCCATGTTCTGCTAACAGTCATTGGATCTCGACCAACGCGAGCAGCAATGTCGCGATACGATAAACCGCAATCGCGATAGGATACAATCCGACCTTTATCAAAGTCGGAAACGTGATGGTACGCATTTCGCCTCCTTACACGAGGCATCACAACAACGTTTCACCATGAAACGCCGGTCAGTTGCTGTTTGTGTATGAGAAATCGGTTGGAAACGTTTCTCATGTCAGCACGTTGTGTAGGTGTCGCCACCGGCGCCAACCTTGTGTGAATGCTCTGAAAAGCTAAGCATTTGCATATCACAGCATCTTCTTCCTGTCGGTTAAATTTCGGGTCTGTAGCACGTCATCTTCGTGGCGTAGCAGTTTTACTGGCCAGTAGTGTATTTTCGGCAAGTGATAGCACACAAAGTAATAGTGCACAGTAATCATACTTGTGATCTTCTTATTTGTCTCAATATTCAAAAAACACCGAGTAACAAATGAAGCAGTCTACTTTCCTAATATACAGCAAGGCTAGTTGTGCATGGACCAAAGTTTTTTATTGAATTCTCAGAGGTGAGAAAATACAGAGAAGGCAACCCAATGAAAGGTTTGCTGATGGAACTAAAAGAAATATGTAAGGAGGAAAGGATGTGTATTGCTGAACACCGTAATTTGTGGAAAAAATTTAGATCAGTCCTTTTACCAGCAGTGAATGTCAAAACTCTGATGATGAACCATACCAGAAAATAAGTAATGGAAATAGAACACAAATTATGTCCATCTGGTCACAGTGATGACCACACATTTGGTATAGACACTCCTGATCAATAGCAGTCCACGGCACCTTGTTATTGTGTGGGTCCTATGATGCATGAGACAATAAGTTATTTGGTTAATGGGATGACTCAAAAATGACGCAAAAGAAGCGTTGAAACAAGTCGTCTGAATAATAAATCCTTTGAAAATACGGCTCTGGTGTTCCATTTCCATTAATTTTACTGCCAGCCATTGTCGCACGTTCACAAGAAAGATGGAATTTCACAAGTTAAAATTACCGAAAAACATTCGTCTCTACTCACCATTATTTACAAAAAATGCGGTTCAATTGCTTTGATCTTTTGTATTGTATTATGCACATTTATTTTATATTGGACACCTATTTTAGGTACTGAAAGTTATTAACCGTATGTTTCACAGGTATCAATAATAAATCAGTTTTTGAAGAAAATTGGTAAGCAGAAAAATCATTGATGAAATTTTGGCCTGGTGTTAAAACTGGTGAATAGGTCTGAATGAAGACAAATACAGTGACGGAAAAAAATAGAACAACTGCATAAATGAAGTCAATTTTGATCCGATGACAGCATATGTCACCTGAGGAATAGTGATGTACTGGTAATGGTTTCAACATCGTCCACCAACAGACAGCGTACTGGCTTAGCTGTCAGAGCACCATCTGTGTTTATCCTTTAACAGAGTTTGTTCACAGCCAGAAGACTCAGTCAGATGCAAATGTGTGAAGCAGGCATTCAACATACCACAACAAGGACGCCAGCCCAGTTTGTTAGTGGGGGTTGCCTACATCAGGGGCAAACCTGTTGTTCTTCTCTGATTGACAGGTACTTTAACTATTGTCCTCCTTTGATTGACAGGTACTTAACATATTGTTCTCCTTTGATTGACAAGTAATTAACCTGTTGTTCTGCTAAAAGGATCCTTGCTTTTGATTGACAGGTCCTTAACTTGTTGTTTCCCCCCTTCTATTCCACCTCACAGGAAACCTCTAACGCGCCCCCCCCCCCTGCTGATATAGATAGACTTTCAGGTCTAAGTTATCGGAACAGCCCCTCTCACTCTTATCAATTTGATTGCCTAATTAATGAAATTGATCAGTTAATTAACCTCTCCCCCTATGGTAAACCCCTCTCCTTCCCCCCTCCCACCCCTCCCACAGAAAATGGCGGAAGTTCAAATGTTGGTGGGAAGATAGGTCAGTTGGGCTTTCTCCACTAACCTACACCCATCCCCTCCCCTCCTACAGAAAATGGCGGGAAGAGCAAATTCCAGCACAATTACCTCAACTAACCTAAGAAAATGGCGGGAAAAAGGGCAACTTGGGCTACATCCACTAACCTACGTCGTCCGACAGCCACCTCTTCCTAGGAACTGGCAGGAAAAGAACTCAGCCTCTGCTGGATAGGATGGATGTAAGTCTTTATTTTTTGCATGCAGTTTTTATTTAAACAATTTGAAGCAGTAGCTCCATCCAGCGTTTTCACCATGAGGTCCAGGGTTCACCGTACCGCCACCAGAGGGCATTCAGTGGAAATGGGAACTGGGAGAAGGCCGAGGATTTTTGCTGCTGCACTGTGGTTCGTCCCAAAACTACATACAAGTACTACAGATCACGTCCATTCACATCTACCCCCTTCCCCATCCAAACATGCTATCTTCGTTACACTGTACCATCCAACAGAGAAAATTTGAACTATAAAAGCTCCACTAACTTCATGCGACAGAGAATTCAATAAGATTTATACCACTTCTCTCTCTTCTCATACATCGAAAACATATACAGCATGCATACAGATATCGAGCCATGAGACGATCCTATTAAATATACAGGAATTGATCAACTGCACAGACCAGTTTAAAGTTTCATCCCTTGTACTGTAGGAGGATGAGCGTATCCCGCGGACTATACTGTAAATCGCAAGAGACACACTCTGTGACCCTGTCTCGCTGTTTGAAACATTGTTTTTTTGTGCTCTAACACGCTTTGTACACTGTTAAACATTTTGTTTTTCCGCCACAACTTCGAGGTCTGTGTCAGGTTCTAAGCTGACATTAATACTTTCTGATCAATGGCCTCTCACTGTAAAGTAGGCATCACACGGTGTAAATCATGTTGCTACTGCTTCTTCCATAGCACACCACACACACTGGATGATTTCAAATAAAAGTCAGTTACAATGTAAGGAAATTGGAAGAGTTTTGCGGCGTTCTGGAGAGTTTTCAAACTACAGTCCACCGGTGATTCACGACTCCACATTTAAACTCATCTGTCACAGTGACGGAATAGCTAATACCTCTGCGTTCCATTTCAACTCATTCCCCATATTTTGGGTATGTATGTGATCACTGTTTCGCTGCTAGCCATCCCCAGAAAGTGTTGCCCCTCTACAAAACTCTTTCTCCAACTCAAACAAGCGTTGTCGGTCAATCATTATGTGATAACCAACAGTGTGCCAGTGGACAGATGGTATGGAAAAGACACCGCCAATGTACTGAAATAATAAGCATCACAGTTGATATTGTGAACAATATTAGCAGTTTTACAGTAATTTCAACACCGACCAAAATGTGACAGCATGGTTCCTAATTTTTGTATCATAGCTAAACCACGCCTTCTCCACTTTGCGAGTATCATTGTGAATGTAGATAGATGATTGTGCAGTACATCCATTCATTGTTAATTCTGGAAGACATACAGCATCAAAGTATATCAGACAGTGCTCTACATATTTCTAACACCTCGAACATAGTGCTTAATTTATGATCTGTCTCTATGCTGATGGGAGTCACAGAGCATTCTCGCAGTCTTAGGGTAAAATTAGAGACGGAAAGACCCCTCCCCCCCATTCACACTGTCATTGACCAACCCGCCCTGCGGAACCGTTTCCGATTTAATCTGCAACCGACCTGAAGAAGACCACTATATTCCATGTCTCGTGAATGAATGGAGCTTGCTGAGTCCTTGCCCATGCAAGTGCACAAGATTTCTCGAGATGCGCCCATGTCGATTGGGTTAGCACTTCTTAATGATGTATAATAACAGATTTGAAAGTGTTGTGATGTAATAGCAGACGGTTAAGAAGAACAAGTACGGGTGATTTTTATGTGCGATGGAGCTCGAGACGGATGGAGTTCGAAGCATTTTTATGTAAATCAACCAAGCTATCAATTTTCAAGTATTATTCCAGAGTCTGGGATCAGTAACTGGAAGTGTATTGGTAAGAGAGAACATAAACACACATACTCCTAAGGCTATAACATTCAGCACTTAAAACAGGCTATATTGTTAGATCGCTTGATTTTCCGACCTATCAGCCGTATGGAATGTAGCGCTGTTAATCTTCCAATGTAAGAAATATATTTCAAATGCATGAATACATCTTTTTTCCCGGTTGCTCTAAGATGAACTATGTTGTTGAACCTTAAAACGAAAAACCCACTTCCTTAAAACATTGGCTCCGTATGATACGAGCACAATATAGCTTTCCAGAGATGTATAGCGTCCACTGTTCACATCCGATCACGGTTCAGAAATTATACTATGCCTGCATCAGTCCTATATAAAATGATCATTGGTAACGGAAAATACCTCTTACAAGGAAACAGATAAACGCATAGAAGCAGCATCCAACATGTGAAAATCACAAGTCATTCCACCACTAACTCTGTAAAAATCACATTTGTCAGAAAAATGTATACACGGGGATTGCAGTGCCTCACTAACACCTATCACTAACTTAGTTATGAAGCTGAAGTCTAGATTTTACACCCAAGATGCCACAGGGGGATGGAGTACATCGCATAAATCATAGTTTATTTAGAGGAATTTGTAACATTTAATCACACACGAGATGGAAGTCCTCTGATGACCAACAGGTTTACCGTTAACGATCGCAAGTAGACAGTGTTTTAAATTACACACAGAACACTTGGCTGCATGCGAGTCGAATGCAGGCTATGTCACATCACTGATGCATACTGACAGAAGAGTGGAAAAATTGACCTGCAGCAACTTCTCCCTCTCTAGAATACCTCATCAGTCTACCACTAAATCATACCTCGTTAGAGCTCCATTTCAATCGATCAGCCCGTCCACTGCCTGTTACCCTTTAACGCAGATGCATGTAAGTTTAGAGGTGAATGGTTCTGTGACTTCCTGAAAAGCGTAAAATACAATAGTCAATTCGAGTGTATCATTGGTATCTCAATAGACATACAGTATAAAGCTGCCTCGACGGAAAAAAATTGACTGCTTCCCTAATTCCCTTCACTTTCATGTCAACATTTTCTCGGATTCCTCTTGCTGTCGCATGCTTGTTCCCATGTACAAATTGTTCTGCGCCAACCAGAAGATACGAATTTCCCCACATTTCGGTGTGTATTCGGTCAGTTTATACCTATTCCCCCGTCATTTTTCGGAATTCTTTCGATTTTATGTCAGTCCTATCCATGCGATCATTACATAACCTCTCGTTCTGTGTTCTAAAATTGCTTTTAAGTGTAGTACAGCTGCCAACACGTAGCCCAAATGCACTGGTCGGGAGGCGTAATACGAGGTGCGGCTAGAAAAAAACCGGACTGCTGCTGGAAAAAACATTTATTTACAATTATTTACAATTTCATGTTATCTCCTTCAATGTACTCTCCTCCTCGGTCTCTACACCGCTCCATACGAATTTTCCACTGTTCATAGCAATGCTGCAGATCATTTTCGGTAAGTCCATACATTACTTCCGTCGCTTTTTCTTTTACTGCTTCAAGTCTCAAATCTAGTTCCTTTCAAAGCTGACTTGACTTTAGGGAAAAGAAAAAAGTCACAGGGGGCCAAATCAGGTGAGTAGGGCGGGTGATCTTAGATGAGAATGTTGTGTTTTGCCAAAAACGTCTTCACTGACAACGCACTGTGAGCTGGGGCATTGTCTTGGTGAAGGATCCATGACTTTTTTCTCCACAAATCGTTCCGTTTTCTCCGTACTCGCTCACGTAGGGTAGCCAGGACGCTAATGTAGTAATGCTGATTCACTGTTTGTCCCTCTGGTACCCAATCAATGTGCACAATCCCTTTGATGTCAAAAAAATCATCATTGCCTTGAATTTCGATTTTGACATTCGTGCTTTTTTTGTCGTGGAGAACCAGGAGTTTTCCAATGCATCGATTGGCGTTTAGTTTCGGGATCGTAAGTAAAAAACCACGATTCATCGCAAGTAATAACATTTTGTAAGAAGGTGGGATCACTTTCAATGTTTTCCAGGATGTCAGAACAAATCATTCTTCGGCGTTCCTTCTGTTCAATTGTGAGACACTTTGGAACCATTTTTGAACACACTTTGTTCATGATGAAACTTTCATGAAGAATCTGCCTAACACTTTCCTTGTCGACTCCTGTTAACTCAGACACTGCTCTGATTGTTAAACGGCGATCTTGTCGAACAAGTTTACCGATTTTTTCAATGTTTCCATCAGTTTTTGCTGACAATGGTCTGCCAGTGCGAGTGTCATCACTGGTGTCTTCGCGGCCATCTTTAAATCGTTTAAACCACTCAAACACTTGTGTTCGCGATAAACAATCATCGTCGTACACTTGTTGTAACATTACAAACGTTTCACTTGCAGATTTTCCTAGTTTGAAACAAAATTTGATGTTAACACGCTGTTCTTTCTGTACGCTCAACATTTTCCGACGCACAGACAAAACGTCAACTACTTAAAACAGACGCCACGGGCAGACTGAGTGCAGGAGGCAGATGAAACTCGAGCAGTAGGCGGAGCGAGAGTCACGTGACAGGCCACGCGACTTTCAGCCTTATTGCATTCGTTTTATTGTTTCACCGGTACTAGTCCGGTTTTTTTCTAGCCACATCTCGTATAGCACTGTCCTCGATTTTATTCAGTCACCTCCACATTTGGAGAGCGTTTGCTCTGTTTTCTGTATGCCTGCGTATATGCATGTGTCGCGGAAGGCTCCCAGGACCCAGTCCTCCCGCTGCAGCAGCAAAAATCCTCGACCCTCTCCCAGTTCCCGTTTCCATCGAATGGTCAAAACACAGTCCTGTTGCAGTAACGAAGATTAGCCTGTTTCTACATGGGTTGCAGAAGGTGGTAGATATAGTTTTCTCCGACTCCTAATCAGTTCCGACTTAAATTTGAACGATCACATGCGTAAAGCTGCAGAAATGGCAGCAGTTGCAAGATGCATAGGGACTACCTCAAACGAGGCTGGAATTTTACTGAAGCAGACAGTGTCGAGAAAGGTGACTCGTTTCGAGATATGTGAGTGCCAGAAATATGATTTACTAGTGGCTGTAATCACTGAAGGACTTCTCGATAAGATCCAACGCAGGTGTGTGCTGATGGGACAGACTTGATTCCAAATCCCAGACAGCATTTCTAGAGGATAGCGCAGCACTAGAGATCTGAAAAGCTAGTGTACATTTCTTACGACCTCAATCAGCACACCATCTACTGTTTGTGAGCCTTCTCAATCAACCATCGCCAATAGCCCAGTCTATATATCATCGAATCTCTGACATGGCATCGAGACAGAATGTGTTACAAATACTGGAGAAATACCTAGCGGCGGCGGCGTGAGGGAGTTGCAAAACCGGTTTCATACCACGTTCCTTAGCCAAATCACTTTCTTAATTGTGTAATTTTGTTACAAGGCTGCACTGTCGGCGGCGTGTAACTGCACTGTTGATCTGATACTATATACTCCAGCGATCACCGTCTATGTCTGGACAAAAAGCCACCTCATTCAGAGGTGATGTCGTACCTCGATTTACAAAGCCAGTATAGCTTTTAACATAGATACTTGTATGTACCTGTGGAACCAAGACCGCTTGTTATGGTAATATGGTTGTGTTTTTTAACATCTGATGGCTTGTAAGACGATTACACGTCTCTTTCTAAGACACAGTGGTACCATTCGCAAGAAAAACTTATGAGACAGGCCCACCAATCGTTCATTTTAGGTTAGTATTATTTCGTATCGTCAGCAATCAGTTATTGAAGAAGTATTATACTTAGTAGTAGGGGATGCGTGATAGGTTATCCATGAGCACCTGCTTATAAAGTATGTCTTTGTGTTCTAACATGTGCAAAGGAGCTGATTATGTCCAGTCGTAAGGAAGGTATGGATTTGACGTGGAATACTGTGATAGCGAAGGGAAGAGTATGTCAAGTCATAAGAATGGTACAGATAATTCTATTTCCAGAGCCACAGCCGTCAGCAGGGTGTATTTCCGATACTTCGCTCATTGTCGAATGTCGTCCAATTGAGACCACGATCGTAATATTTAACTGTAAGAACAATGATGAAATGTATATGAGACGAGTTTTTCTCCTAGGACGATTCTGTCTATGCGTGCTTGGCGTGCAGTGCCCGGTGACATGTGGTGGGAATGATTAATGTTTCCAGATAATGGTAGGAGCTGACCAAATGGAGACGCCTGTTGGGATGTAGGAATGTAGCTGACATAACCGTGTCGTCCTCTAGACGGTCGACTAGCGAACTAATACTTAGTATGTGTGGGACAGCTTTGAGAAGATTCAATATTGACATTTGGTTGTACTGGGACATTATTCCCTCCCATGCAGATTGTTCCATTGACTGCTTCTTCACATTTCACGTCTTTATTTAGTTGAGAGACGATCGATTGTGGTGTGTGCATCTAGAGGGTGGGAGACACGTTTGATGATTATCTAGATATGATAAACATCTTATTCGACTTTGTAAATTATAGGGGTGATTTGGAATCTGTTACATCACTGACATCGGTATTCGGGAGTGGATATTTAAGTTTCCTCTATTTTCTTTTTCGAGTTTCCTCGGAAATGCCTTGGCAGACATGATAAGTTTCTCAGTCGAACGTAAACAAACTGTACCAATTTTGCTCATAAAACTAAATGAAGGTGGACTTTGTCTATTTTCGTGGAAAGAGGACATTTATGTTGGTCGTGAATGTTTCTTTCAATAGTTGCTTTATTATATGAGTAGTGTTGATGTTAACTAACCCCTCGCAGAATGGCAGGTGAGTTCTACGATACTGTGGCTCTCGTTCGGTCCCTGCTGGAGCGTCATCCGTGATGTAAAACAAAAGTGTTTTCCACTCCAGTACGAGAGGCGCTGGGGACTTGTTTAGTCTGTGACATCGGCGCCTCCTAGCTATTAGGGACGGCTGCGCCACTATACTTTAGATGACCAAGATGCATTTGGGGAAATCCACCATTTTATCTCCCAGTTAACTAGACTTCCTTTTGTGCTGGCGAAGCGCGATCGCCGGCCGCGGTGGTCTCGCGGTTCTAGGCGCGCAGTCCGGAACCGCGCGACTGCAACGGTCGCAGGTTCGAATCCTGCCTCGGGCATGGATGTGTGATGTCCTTAAGTTAGTTAGGTTTAAGTAGTTCTAAGTTCTATGGGACTGATGACCACAGCTGTTAAGTCCCATAGTGCTCAGAGCCATTTTTTGAAGCGCGATCGTATCGATGCGGGCGGCGGCCGGCACAAGCCGCGAGTCTTCCGGCTGGGCGCCGCGCCGCTCTCGGTTGAGTAGCTGCAACATGTAAGTTGATTTTTGGTAGTTTGTGATTGTAAATGAAGAAGAACGCACATTCAACTGCGTTCTTTTTAGGCCAACGATTTTCCCCAGTACACCCCAGTACATGTGATGCATTATGAGCAGTTCAACAAGAGTGCTGTTTTTTCTTTTCACTATAGTTTCGAAGTGTTATTATAACTGTGATGCATTTGTGTTTTCCATCAGCTGTGATAGCGTGTATTGGATTCGATTACCTGGGTTGTAGGCTGATTTTAGTAGGTGTGTGTAGTGAACTCTGACGTCAAACAGAGAAGCATGCTATATGCTTGCAGGTAATACACTTTTTTAAACTCCTCTCTGTCCAACACCAGCATCCAGTCAGTTCAACGTTATTTCCCACCAACAAGGATAAAGATTGTACCTTACACCTGAGCCTTTTTCCCCCCTAGCTTGTTGGTGTAGGATAGAGTTTGAGTGTTAATGTCGCTGGTTTCGAGAGGTATTGCGATATTTTTTTCCCAGCAGGATAACACCAGTTGTATGGTATCGTCAGTTTTTGCGATTGTCGTCCTTGTGAAGCGCTATGCATACAGTTGTGAAATTAGGTCCGAGCTTTGTGATTAATTACGTAATTAGGATCGAAATTTACTTCAGTTTACCGAGCAAAATAAATAAAGTATACTAACCCAACCTTCCTCTCCCGCATCTGGACATTTTCCACGTCTTAGGGGGGAGCACTTAGGCTTTCTATCCAGTAGAATCAGGGTTCGAACAGCTGATAAGTTGCGTTTTTTTACATGCACTGAGTGTTTGTGCACTGAATTATTTTCGGGTGTTTAAGTGTTGTGAGGGTGTTTGCATGTATTATGCTGGTGATTTACGAGTAGTTTGCACGTCTGTATGGTGTGTACTGGAATATTTCGGTAATTTACGAGTTGTTTGCGTCTCTTCACATCAGCGTAATGCATTATTTACGAGTATTTTCCAGGTCTGTAAACTGCATATTGTGACCCCCAAGCGTGTCAGGGTGAATGTTTTGCATCAGGGTAATAAATAAACTACGTGAAATCCGTCGCTAAATAAATTGTTCCAAAAATAAATAAAGTACACTCCTCCCTCTCTCCAGAAGCCCAGAACAGGGTGATTCCATTTCCCGCCAGTTTTCCCCTCCAGACTGCCGGGGGCATGAGAAGGCTGGGCAGACGTGCAGCTGAGAAAAACACGTGACGTCATCATGATGCTATGCTCCTATGGACTGAACTGCACTATCAAGCGACCTATTGCGACGCCCTCTGGTGGTGAATTCTCCAACTACCTCAGTTCTTTGGTCTGGTGGATTGGAAACAGTTGTCTCTTGTGTGGTGGGAGCTTATACGTAAGTTTTAGAAATGACAGACAATTCCAACAGAGACTGGTGTTTCCATTTGTAGTTTAATAAATCTTTAAAGCAAAGCGTTTATTAGCAGAACCGTACTCTTCCTCTTCAAATATTCAAGCATTAAATCTCGCTTCCACTCCTCAGCTGAATGAGTGCATGTTAATATACCAATTACAACACCTCCCGGCTAGCATCATGCTTGTTCCACTCTGACAACTGGTATCTCAGCCTCTTGTGGCGGTAACACGACAGTAATGCTGTGGTAGTTAATAAATTTAAACAAATTTATACAAATTTAAACCAATTGTATTCGAATTGAATGGCATCAATAACAGCCTCTAGTGGGGGCAACACAATACTAACTCCCCTCAGCTGCAAGAGTAAGCTCTTAGAGCAAAATTCCCTCCAAAGTTCGAAATTCCCACCCATTTTCCAAGAGGATGTCGCGCCAGGGGATGGCGAATACACTTGATGGTGGTACTGCCTCTAATTGTTAAAATAAAGACTGAAAATAAAGACTTATGTCCAGCACAGGTCGAGTCCATTTCCCACCAGTTCCTAGGAAGAGGTGGCGGTCGGGTGACTTAGGTTAGTGGAGGTAGCCGAACCACCCTTTCTTTCCTGTCGTTTTCTTTGGTTGGTGTAGGTAGCCCAAGTGCCCTTTCTTTCTCGCCATTTTCTTAGGTTAGTAGAGGTAGCCCAATTGATATATATTTCTTCCAAAATTCAAACTTCCCGCCAGGGGGGCGTGGCAGTGGGGCACTGGACCTTACCTGTACTCCTGTCATCAGCTGATGTCATGGCAGCCATCTTGAAAATTTCCTGTTGTGAGAACCATCCTTTCCACCAAAGAGCCATAATTTCCATACATTCCATACACTGCCTTGAATCCCCTAAATTGTTGAAATAAACAATATTCCATACATTGTCTATAACATTTAAACAATATTCCATAGACAACAATCGATTTCTCTCCAAATAACCGATCATCTGAGTCTTTTTGCCGCCAATATCTGGGAGGGGAGGGGGGTTTACCAGAGAGGTCGAGGTTAATTAAGTGATCAATTTAATTAAGTAGTCAATCAAATTGATAAGAGTGTTAGGGGCTATTCCAATAAGTCAGACCTGAGAGTGTACCTGTAGCAGTGAGGGGGAGGTGTGGGTTGGAGGGTTCCTGAGGGGGGAGAGGAGTGGGAGGGGTTGGGGGATCAATAGGTTAAGTGCCTGTCAATCAAAGGGAAGGATCCTTTTAGCAGAACAATAGGTTAAGTACCTGTCAATCAAAGGAGAACAGTAGGTTTGCCCCTGAGTGCATCCCTGCCTCTTATGTTGGCAATCTGCACTAACAAAATTGACTCGATCCTTCTTTGTATCCCTACTAAGGTTAAGCTGTATTAGAGTAAAGCAGATAATGTTAAGCAGTGTTGGAGTGAGGACACAAGAGCAGACAATGTTAAGTTGCGTTAGAGTGAGGAAGCAATGGCAATATTATGATTGAAATTTAATGTCTCAATTTATCATTTTGTTCAATAATATGTCAGGTAAATACAATAATGATGTTACTTTTTTTTTACTATTGCAGCGTCATCAAGCTAACTTGGTTATTGTACTTAAAGCTGCTAGATTTGACAGATAGAAGAGTGTATTGTTTGGCTGCTAAGAAGTTCATTAAATTTAAAATCTGCCTTGACCACTTTTTCACCTTATACAAGAAACTTAGTGCTGTCATTTATGCGTATGTTTCATTTTCTTACCAACCTTTCTCTTACAATTATTTCAATGGATTAACCAACCAAGTGTGTTCGAAAAACAGTTCGACTTGCAGTTAACAGAGAACTCATTGCCCTTTTCGAGTGTCTCTGTGTAGATACAGTAATTTGTAGCTTTTGCATAGCGGCGCGCGAGACAGGGCAGTACTGTAACGTGTTATCCAGATTTGCGCAGATTAGAGGTGAGAAAAAAATATTTTGATTTTTTTTATTTATTCAGTAAGGGCCAACTTATCTTATTCAGAGACAGTTTTTATGATCAATTTGCAAAGCCAACTACTCTAGGTTTCGCCAGCCGGGGTGGCCGAGCGGCTCTAGGCGCTTCAGTCTGGAACCGCGGGACCGCAATAGTCGCAGGTTCGAATCCTGCCTCGGGCATGGATGTGTGTGATGTCCTTAGGTTAGTTAAGTTTAAGTAGTGCTGAGTTCTAGGGGACTGATGACCTTAGATGTTAAGTCCCATAGTGCTCAGAGCCATTTGCACCATTTAGGTTTCATGTCCAAGTTAATTATTCAGGCAGTTTATACTGTTCAAAACTGTTGCACTGAGACTGCTAACTTTTACAGAATGAAAGACTCACATTTTTATTATGACAATTAATTATTATTACAGTGCAGCTTTGCTTTCACATTGCTATAGTACAAGCTTCATTTCGACAGTTGATTTATCACAGCTCAGGCTTAAAGTCAGAAACACAGAGTACTTCAGTCATATTCTTATATATTTAGATAACTTGCACTTGGCGATGTCGCTGTACAATACGGGCGACGTAGGAATATTTAGAGAAATAGTCAGAAATTGTATATGTCTCTGTCTTACTTTAATTATTAATTTACTTTAGCGCAACGCATATTTTGCTATATTTTGCCTTTCAGCTTTGAAGTTATTGCTCTCGACGTTGATGATGATAATAGAGACATATAAAAGTCTCAAATGTAAAAGACAACGTCGAGAGCAATAACTTCAAAGCTGAAAGACAAAATATAGCGAAATATGCGTTGCGCTAAAGTACGTTAATAATTCAAGTAAGACAGAGACGTATACAATTTCTGACTGACATTATCCTGCCGCGTAGTAGGCCTACGTTTGTCAGCAAATGACGCACTACGATGAATTCGCAAAAACTGACTTGCAAAATGCAACCGACAGCAACAATACCTTTGCTGATCATTCTGTTGCTACTAATAGTAACCATATTTCTGACATAATAATGCAAGGTGCTGTGTCTTTTCAATTGGATAGTCAAGTCACGAACATAGTAGACACTCTTGATACTGCCATGACTCCACATTCAGGTAATAATATTTGTGGTGATTCTGATATTTTAGTTTCTGCTAATAGTAATATCACAACCTTTGCCAAAATCCGACAACCAGTCTTTACGGAATTTTCAGACAGAACTGTCACGCAACAGCTTCATTTGACTATAGACAATATGAATTTCTCGCAGCAAGCTCAGTTCGATCGTTTGTTTCAGTTCTTAGGTGGAATGCAAAAACAGAATAATGAAAGTTTTGATGAACAATCCACTCGTTTTGACCAACTTAAAAACAGTAATGACGAACTTAAAGAAGACAACAAGACACTTATAAAACGTTTTGAGGAACAATCCACTCGTTTTGATAACGAAATTAAAAACAGTACCGACACTCTTACAAAGCAATTTCAAGAACTTAATGATTAATGTACTAAAAATCATGATTCCCCTACAGAACGGTTTGATGCACTCGCTACTTATTTGGAAGAGCTTAATCACAAATTCGAAGACCATAAAAACTCTTTAGATGCGCTCCGTGACAACTAAAGCACTCTCTGGCGAATTAAGACAGCCGCAAAACTTTAACAGACCGTATAAATGATATTACAACAGAGGTTACCAATGTCACATCTCGTTTAAGCGAACTAACTACAGCTCATGACAACCTTGATCAACATGTGTCAGACAGAGAAGCAGCCGTTGCTGAACAACTTAATACAATTTCTGAAACTCAGCGGCAAGGCGAAGCAGTACTTATTGCTAAAATTAGAAAGTCGGTCCCCACTGAAATTGTTGTTACTCTCAAAAGAAAACGCGTAGCCATGATGTACAGTTACAGTCCCTTAAAGATGATACTACCAAAATTCACGGCCAATACGACAATCTGAAAGCTGAATATGATCAAATCGCCGACACAGTAGCGCAATTAAAATTAAATCATGACAATCACTCTGAAGGTACGCAACCGGTACACTTCACTGACACTGAAGAATTCCAATCACTTGAAAACTTTCGACAGGGACGGATGCAAATTAATCGTCAATTCAAACAGGAACTTAATAAACCTAATGCTTGCTTGTCTGACAAAAAGAACGATACCATTTCTCGGGATTGCTCATACAACTTGCAAAGCACTGTATCGATCAGAATATAGAACATTTTCCGCAGCCTCAGCTTACTAAACCGGTCAGAGTAAGAGACTTTTTACAATCACATGACCAATCTCGCACATTTTTCAACCAACAACATTCCTTTGATGATTTTAGAACAGATCGGTTTGATTACGAGCATTTTTTATCTGTCAGAACATTCAAAGTATTTCGTAATGGTTCTAATTGTCTGCTTTGCTTGGACTGGATTCAGCAATTTACTTTTTCTTTGCCGCCAAACTGGCATGTCTCGCGTAAATTAGAATTTATTTGTAGCTTTATGGAAGGGGAACCGCCGACGAGAATGCGACCTATTGCACGCCAATGTTTTTCCAGTTGAAGAATTGCAAAGGGCTTTCCTCGCTACGTTTTGGTCAGAGACTACAAAGCGTTCTGTAAAAGACAAAGTGATAAATTTACTGAATTTCAACAAGTCGAATTTTGAAACGTTAATACAGTACTTTAAATACATGGTACAACAAAACCAGCGTTTACTTGAGCCAATCAGCCCGTCAGGTTTGATCCACCTCTGTATTTAAAAGCTTCTAGGAAGTCTGAATTGTACGTTAAGACCAAGTCAACAAACATCTAACATACATGCGTTTCCTGACGTTTTACACCCGTACTTGAAACTGATCAGTCGTTTTTCCAGCAGAACATTAATTATAACTTTTCTAACAAGGACCGAAATTTTCACTGCGAACATAACGGTGGTCATTCTGGTACGTTTTTCAATCACAATAAGAGTAACTATTTTGGGAATGCAAGACGTAAGAGAAATTTTAAAGGCAACCAGAATTTTGATGGTAATCAGCAACGACATTTTCAGTAGAACCAAAGTCTTCCTACTAACTACCAACAGCAGAATCACTATTTTCAACAGTCTAGTCAACAGTGTGTTCATTCCGGACAGCACATACGCGTAAATCAGCCTTTGCCGCAACAGCTGTCACAGCAGCAATCATTCTCGCAAAATGATTCTGGTAATAATTTTATATACAGAAAACTTTCCGTAATTACAGGCAACAGCCGTACTAGCAAAGCTCTTATGGCAATGCCCAGCATTTTCAAGGTCACAATGGCAATAGAAATTTTAATATAGAAATTTTAAACAGAAATAGAAATTTTAATCATAAATTCAGGAATAAAGGGCACTCCAATAACAACCAGTCTTTATACTTAAACGAACCCGCGAAAAGGTAATCTGAACAGCTTCTGAAACATTTTTATCATCCTGTTATTGTCATTCAAGTTGGTAAACACTTATTAAAAGCAGTTTGGACCCTGGTTCTCCCATTACTATCATGAGTGACGCAGCATTCAACCGCTGCAATTCCGATGATTTTTGTCCGATGCTATCTCTCAATAAAATCAAAATAAATGGTGCCGTACATAGTACGAGGGCATTTCGAAAAGTAAAGATACAATGGCTCGCAGCCCTTAAATAGAACATTTATTTAGAAAACGTCAGTTACATCTTATTAACTGGATTATTTGTTATTTTTCGATATAATCACCCCCGTTATCCAAACATTTGTTAAGTCGGTGCACAAGGTTTTGTATTCCACAGTCATATAAGGTTGCCGCCTGTTGTCGGAACCACATTTCAACTTCATCTTTGATCTCCTCATAGTCGTGGAAAGATTTTCCACCAAGATGTGACTTCAGGCAACGGAAGACATGGAAGTCGGTGGGCGCAAGGTCCAGGCTGTGTGGCTGATGGTCCAATACGTCCCATTTGAATTGTTTGAGTAGTACTTTGGTTACGAGCACTCTGTGAGGCCGAACGTTGTTATGAAGCAAGCGGACTCCACTTGTCAGCATTCCCCTGCGTTTGTTTTGAATTGCCCTTCGAAGACGTTTCAAAGTCTGGCAATATGCAGCAGCATTAATTGTCGTTCCAGAAGGCATAAATTCCAACAGAAAAAGCTCTCATATTTTATTTGATTATAGCCTAGCTTGTGATTAGCCTGTACTGCTCTTAAGATTACACATACTTTGGGTATCTCATGGTGACACATTTGAAATGAATGGTTAGTTTCTTGCTACAGTGTAGACTGACTATTTTTTAGCACATTATGAGCTTGCTATCTCCTCATTACTGCCAATACCAAATACTTATGATGTTGATGCCCGTGGGACTACAAGAATGCCCTTCATTGGTCAGTGCTACCCAATACTTCTGATGACAGTGCCGGTGAGTTTGCAAGATTGTCTCACTTTGTTTTTCAGACAATATTTATACTGTCATTGTCTGTGGGATGTAAGATTTCCTCTCAATGTGCCATATAGTTTGTCTACACACTTGTGGTTGGCAGTTATTTACAAGTTTTACTGCTCTGAGGACACTTTTTGTGCCGCAACCTAGGGTGGTGATAAACATTTTCTTTGTCCTTAGGACACTACTATGTGAAGTGCATATATGTACTCTATCATCTCTCTGTACTAACAGCCTACACATGTAATGCAGTTTGTACTACTGTGAGTATACCCTAATATTTAGCAAATACCATATTTGTAACAATATATTTACATCCAGCAATGATATGTACTTATTTTTAGTTATGCAACTGTTTACGCCCAGCAATAATTTGTACTTATTTTCTGTCATGAATAGTTTTATTATTACCCGTGTACTCGTATTGTATCTTTAAACTGTTATACTCTCCTTTCTGTATTCTTCCGTCAGAATACTTTTTATGTAAAGTGAACTTTCCCAGTCTCAACAATGTCACTGACATCACCTCGCCTGTGAAATTTTGGTCCGCCGGACCGCGAGGTAATGATAGATATCATGTATAATTTTGGTATCTGAATCGATTGTGAGCATGCAGTAATGTTGTAAAGCTGTATCGGACAATTTAAGTTAAAATCGCTGATGTGTGCGAGGGCGCAGTAGAGCAGTCAAGGTTAAGCTGTGTTAGAGTAAAGCAGATAATGTTAAGCAGTGTTAGAGTGAGGAAGCACAAACAGACAATGTTAAGTTGTATTAGAGCGAGGAAGCAATGGAAATACTATGATTAAAATTTAAGGTCTCAATTTATCATTTTGTTCAATCAACATGATTACGAAACTGATTTGTGAAGGACAAAGTCTAATGGAAAGTCAGGTAAATACAATAATAATGTTACTTTTTTTTTACTATTGCTCTTCATCGAACTAACTTGGTTATTGTACTGAAAGTTGCTAGATTTGAGAGATAGGAGAGTGTATTGTTTGGATGCTAAGAAGTTCATTAAGTTTAAAATCTGCCTTGAGCACTTTTTCACCATATATAAAAAACTTATTGCTGTCATTTGTGTGCATATTTCATTTTCTTACCAACCTTTCTCTTACAATTATTTTAATAGATTAATCAACCAAGTGTGTTCGATAAACAGATCGATTTTCAATTAACAGAGAACTCATTGCACTTTTCAAGTGTCTGTGTAGATTCAGTAATTTGCAGCTTTAGCATAGCGGCGTATGAAACAGAGCAGTACTGCAACGTGTTATCCAGATTTGCGCAGATTAGAGGTAAGGAGGAAATACACTCCTGGAAATGGAAAAAAGAACACATTGACACCGGTGTGTCAGACCCACCATACTTGCTCCGGACACTGTGAGAGGGCTGTACAAGCAATGATCACACGCACGGCACAGCGGACACACCAGGAACCGCGGTGTTGGCCGTCGAATGGCGCTAGCTGCGCAGCATTTGTGCACCGCCGCCGTCAGTGTCAGCCAGTTTGCTGTGGCATACGGAGCTCCATCGCAGTCTTTAACACTGGTAGCATGCCGCGACAGCGTGGACGTGAACCGTATGTGCAGTTGACGGACTTTGAGCGAGGGCGTATAGTGGGCATGCGGGAGGCCGGGTGGACGTACCGCCGAATTGCTCAACACGTGGGGCGTGAGGTCTCCACAGTACATCGATGTTGTCGCCAGTGGTCGGCGGAAGGTGCACGTGCCCGTCGACCTGGGACCGGACCGCAGCGACGCACGGATGCATGCCAAGACCGTAGGATCCTACGCAGTGCCGTAGGGGGCCGCACCGCCACTTCCCAGCAAATTAGAGACACTGTTGCTCCTGGGGTATCTGCGAGGACCATTCGCAACCGTCTCCATGAAGCTGGGCTACGGTCCCACACACCGTTAGGCCGTCTTCCGCTCACGCCCCAACATCGTGCAGCCCGCCTCCAGTGGTGTCGCGACAGGCGTGAATAGAGGGACGAATGGAGACATGTCGTCTTCAGCGATGAGAGTCGCTTCTGCCTTGGTGCCAATGATGGTCGTGTGCGTGTTTGGCGCCGTGCAGGTGAGCGCCACAATCAGGACTGCATACGACCGAGGCACACAGGGCCAACACCCGGCATCATGGTGTGGGGAGCGATCTCCTACACTGGCCGTACACCACTGGTGATCGTCGAGGGGACACTGAATAGTGCACGGTACATCCAAACCGTCATCGAACCCATCGTTCTACCATTCCTAGACCGGCAAGGGAACTTGCTGTTTCAACAGGACAATGCATGTCCTCGTGTATCCCGTGCCACCCAACGTGCTCTAGAAGGTGTAAGTCAACTACCCTGGCCAGCAAGATCTCCGGATCTGTCCCCCATTGAGCATGTTTGGGACTGGATGAAGCGTCGTCTCACGCGGTCTGCACGTCCAGCACGAACGCTGGTCCAACTGAGGCGCCAGGTGGAAATGGCATAGCAAGCCGTTCCACAGGACTACATCCAGCATCTCTACGATCGTCTCCATGGGAGAATAGCAGCCTGCATTGCTGCGAAAGGTGGATATACACTGTACTAGTGCCGACATTGTGCATGCTCTGTTGCCTGTGTCTATGTGCCTGTGGTTCTGTCAGTGTGATCATGTGATGTATCTGACCCCAGGAATGTGTCAATAAAGTTTCCCCTTCCTGGGACAATGAATTCACGGTGTTCTTATTTCAATTTCCAGGAGTGTATTTAGATTTTTTTATTTATTCAATCAGGGCCAACGCATGCTATTCAGAGACAGTTTTTGTGATCAATTTTGCAAATCCAATTATTCTAAGTTTCATGTCCAAGTTAATTATTCAGGCAGTTTATACTGTTCAAAATTGTTGCACTCATATTGCTAACTTTTGCAGTATGACAGATTCCCCTTTTTATTACGACAATTAATTACTATTACTGTCAGCTTTGCTTTAAAATTGCAACAGTACAAGTTTCATTAAGAAAATTGATTTATTATCACAGCTCAGGCTTACAATCAGAAACACAGAGTACGTCAGTCATATTTTTATTTATTTAGATAACTTTCAGTGAGAGACTCAAATTCTATTAAAAGATTTCACCGCAACCAAAAAAACTACTCTCGGATCATCTCTGTGGTACTCTCACTCTCGCTTCCATCCGCCCAGCGGCATGTAATTGATATCAAATTGGTAGGCTAATTAATTAATTTGATTATTAGAGGCCCTTTGCATGGCAAGTAATTTTTTCCTGCACTCAGATTACACTCTCCAGGTAGCCACTATAGATGATTCAGTGACTTCCCACAGGCTAGGAAGTAGGTTCCTCCAATACCAAAAGTGGATGGCAACAATCGCCAAATAGCAGAAGACATTTAACGCAAATGGTGTTCTGTCTTTTGGTTGTGTTATCATACTGGTGGAAGTAAGTCACATAGAATTCAGGTACATTGCTCCTGAACAAATCCTGCTGAGACCTGTCTGTCTATGGTGGCAGTAGAATGTTTCACTCTCTCCTTCACCCCTGTGACGCCTCTGCCACTGGGTTGCTTGTGAACAGCTCTGAATGGGTCATTACCCTATGTCCACGCGTCAGGGCTGTATTGCACACAGCTGCCAATCAGTGCTCAGCACACCAGACAGCTGTTAATGATTCCAACTCGCAAAACAACGCCTATCCTTCTCAGATGGACTGGGCGCTTAAGAGGACCTGGACGTGAAAATGACTGAAAAATAGAAAAAAAAATTTACCTCCATCTGAAAGGCAAATTTCTCTCGTTTCCAAAAATGTGTGCATTATCAACTTTCAAATTGTTTATTTGTTCTTAAACGCTCTTTGAACAAAAGTCTGTACACCAGCCACGTCTCCTTTCAGTTCACTGTCGCACTGCCATAGTCATGCAAACAGTAAAGTCAATATACAGGGACTTTGCAGATGTCTACATGGCCACTAACAGAACCACAATAAGACTTTCAACAGTTCTGTGTGGCAACAAGTACCGAAAACAGTGTTTGTTGGAATGACGGTACTCCAAACAGGTGTAACGGATGCTGTCATCTGTTTCAATGATGCTGCAATTAGCAGGACAAAAATAACGGACAAATTGCTCATCTAACCAGGAAATAATATGATAGTTCCTCCGACTGCTGTAGATCGTCAGCAAGTAGTTGCACCTGAAAGGCTGCGGAGGCCACCACTGAAGAGTTCAGAGTAAGGAAAGGACTCCTGAAAAGTGTAGAGGATAAAGAAACAGCTGGCCAGCAAGAATATGCTGCTGCGATGTTCTGAAGGAGGCATTCGGTGAGTCAAAAGCACTGTGAACTGTCTTTTCTCGTTGTCTCGAAACTACATTTTTCGAACTTTGGGTACATATATCTTCACTACGGTTTGATCTATGTTCACCAAATTTTCCCCAAGTGTAGAATGGTACAGTCTCATTGTATTATGCCTAACACATTGCAGAAAATTTTTGTGTTTGTCATTCTGCATATAATTTTACTGGTACTTTCTGAGCAAAATAATTATGTGGTATAATAAAGATTTTTCTGTTTCCTCAGGTGAACTACAAACTACAAAGCGAGAGGCATAATGTGTTTCTATGAATGTTGACAGCAGCCTATCACAGTATGAATGGTGTTAGACTGATGATGCACCAGAAAATAGTACCAGAAATGAAAAGAGTGTTATAAAACCATCTATTAGACAAAATGTAATTCTTAAACTATAACTGACAGTTTAATAAATTTCCTTGTGCAGCTTCAGTTAATGTCATTCAGTTTTGGTACGTAACCGCAGTTTCCTCCGCATTGCAGGTCACGGGTAACGTGCAACGAAAGCGAAGCATAAAAACACAGGCCGTTCACGTCCACGTCGCCTTAAATGTCATTGGGATGAAAACCAAGATCTTAAACTGTACGCTTCCCCTCATCCGTCCTGCAAACCGAAACGTTCTGAGATGTGTTTCGAATTATTCTTTAAAGGCTGACACAAGGAACAATAACAAAATACACTCCTGGAAATTGAAATAAGAACACCGTGAATTCATTGTCCCAGGAAGGGGAAACTTTATTGACACATTCCTGGGGTCAGATACATCACATGATCACACTGACAGAACCACAGGCACATAGACACAGGCAACAGAGCATGCACAATGTCGGCACTAGTACAGTGTATATCCACCTTTCGCAGCAATGCAGGCTGCTATTCTCCCATGGAGACGATCGTAGAGATGCTGGATGTAGTCCTGTGGAACGGCTTGCTATGCCATTTCCACCTGGCGCCTCAGTTGGACCAGCGTTCGTGCTGGACGTGCAGACCGCGTGAGACGACGCTTCATCCAGTCCCAAACATGCTCAATGGGGGACAGATCCGGAGATCTTGCTGGCCAGGGTAGTTGACTTACACCTTCTAGAGCACGTTGGGTGGCACGGGATACATGCGGACGTGCATTGTCCTGTTGGAACAGCAAGTTCCCTTGCCGGTCTAGGAATGGTAGAACGATGGGTTCGATGACGGTTTGGATGTACCGTGCACTATTCAGTGTCCCCTCGACGATCACCAGTGGTGAACGGCCAGTGTAGGAGATCGCTCCCCACACCATGATGCCGGGTGTTGGCCCTGTGTGCCTCGGTCGTATGCAGTCCTGATTGTGGCGCTCACCCGCACGGCGCCAAACACGCATACGACCATCATTGGCACCAAGGCAGAAGCGACTCTCATCGCTGAAGACGACACGTCTCCATTCGTCCCTCCATTCACGCCTGTCGCGACACCACTGGAGGCGGGCTGCACGATGTTGGGGCGTGAGCGGAAGACGGCCTAACGGTGTGCGGGACCGTAGCCCAGCTTCATGGAGACGGTTGCGAATGGTCCTCGCCGATACCCCAGGAGCAACAGTGTCCCTAATTTGCTGGGAAGTGGCGGTGCGGTCCCCTATGGCACTACGTAGGATCCTATGGTCTTGGCGTGCATCCGTGCGTAGCTGCGGTCCGGTCCCAGGTCGACGGGCACGTGCACCTTCCGCCGACCACTGGCGACAACATCGATGTACTGTGGAGACCTCACGCCCCACGTGTTGAGCAATTCGGCGGTACGTCCACCCGGCCTCCCGCATGCCCACTATACGCCCTCGCTCAAAGTCCGTCAACTGCACATACGGTTCACGTCCACGCTGTCGCGGCATGCTACCAGTGTTAAAGACTGCGATGGAGCTCCGTATGCCACGGCAAACTGGCTGACACTGACGGCGGCGGTGCACAAATGCTGCGCAGCTAGCGCCATTCGACGGCCAACACCGCGGTTCCTGGTGTGTCCGCTGTGCCGTGCGTGTGATCATTGCTTGTACAGCCCTCTCGCAGTGTCCGGAGCAAGTATGGTGGGTCTGACACACCGGTGTCAATGTGTTCTTTTTTCCATTTCCAGGAGTGTACTTGTGTACTGACAGCGACATACCAAACATGTACGAGTCTGCAGACATAGGTTTCCCTCAGAATACATCCTTATAGAAGCGTTCCCAGCCGGCCGAAGCGGCCGTGCGGTTCTAGGCTCTGCAGTCTGGAACCGCGAGACCGCTACGGTCGCAGGTTCGAATCCTGCCTCGGGCATGGATGTGTGTGATGTCCTTAGGTTAGTTAGGTTTAACTAGTTCTAAGTTCTAGGGGACAAATGACCTCAGAAGTTGAGTCCCATAGTGCTCAGAGCGATTTGAACCAAGCGTTTCCATTGGCCCCATCCAAATTAGTGGGTGGGTGATTTGAGAACTCGAACTGGAATCCCTGAATGAAAGTCGATGTTCTTTTCGAGGAACGCTATTGAGAAATGACATTTGAAGCTGACTGCCGCCAACATACGGTACATTTCACATGAGGCCCACGAAGATAAAATACGAGGAAGCAGTGCTCATAGGGAGGCATATCGGTATTCTTTTTCTCTCGCTGCATTTGCGAGTGGAATTGGAAGCTGAGTGACTAGTAATGGTACACGATACTCTCGACCACACATAGTACAATGGCTTGCGAAGTATGCTTATAGATGTAAACTTAGACTACCAATTAAGAAGGCACACAAAACTCACAGAAGAATGTTGTCTCTTATTCACCAAGAAAAGAAAAGTAACTTCTGCTTCTGATTGTTTTTATATTAGCCCCTAGTTTTCTCATTGCATTTAGTTCGAAAGACATATGTGGGAGTTTGTAATATGTTTGTCTGCAATACTCAGAAGAAATGGTATAGAGCTCACCTCTCAACTTACTCTTTCATCACAATACCACTTGCCCGTTGTTTTCTCACGACTCTTCCAGTCTTCGATATACACCAATTGAATCCACCTGATTTCGACAAGAAAGAGGTGTCCCCCGCCAAGTTACAGACCCTTCCTAACTCTCTCAAAATACAATCACACTCCGACAGCACTGTTCCATTAGTTAGAATGCTGACAGCTAGAGAGTTGCTACAAACAATAAAATCTTCACTAACGTTACGTGGTAGACGACTCAAGAAGATTTTACCACATCTCTCTCTTCCAATATATTGGCGAAACAAATACCATCTGTATGTCGACGTCGACCATAGGTGGTGATCCCTTTAAATCTGCATGTATCGGCCCACTGGAGCAGGCGATCAGTGATCGAAGTCATTTCCACGGACCTATGTAAAATTTTGTCGCCTTTACTGGAGGAAGATGATAACAACTCTCAATTGCATCGAGAGGTCTCTTGTGTTTTTGTTCCTGAAGCAGTTTGATGCTAGTTATTTTTATTTTATTTTTTAAAATTTTTTTGCTGTAACACATTGAATCAGTGTATGACTACAGGTGTGTACACGGCCATATTTTTGTTTTTCTACCGTGACTTTGAGGTCGGTGTCAGGTGCTAAACTGATGTTAACACATTCCAATCCAATGGCTCTCATAGAAAGCTGGACATTGCATGCTGTAAACTATGCTGCTTTTACAGCGCTCAGGATGATTGAAATAAAAGACGGAAGTGGTGTTTCTTATTGACAAAAATGTGGAAGTCATAGCAACATATGGAAACTGGAAGAGTTTGTGGCATTGTGGAGCGTTTTAAAATAGGTGTCCGTAGGTGATGATCTCTACATTTAATTTCATCTTCCACAGTGACGAGGTAGCAGATATCTTGGGGTTTTGTTTCAAGAGACCAAGAGCATTGATTCCTCATATTTCAGTCATGTACACGATTACTGTTTCGGAGCTAGTTATGCCCAGAAGGCTTTGGTCCCACCAAGACTCTCTCCATCTCCAACAAGTGGTGCCACTCAATCAGTATGTGGTTCAAATGGTTCAAATGGCTCTGAGCACTATGGGACTTAACTGCTGAGGTCATCAGTCCCCTAGAACTTAGAACTACTTAAACCTAACTAACCTATGGACATCACACACGTCCATTCAGTATGTGGTAATCAACAGCATTCCAGTGGACAGATGGGGTGGAGATGACATCATCAGTATCGGGCGATGTACTGTAATAAGCACCACAGTTATCCACATATTTCTACCTCTTCGATCATAGTGTGGAGTTTACAATTACGATTGGCCTCCCTTCCTTCTGTGGATGGGAGTCACAGAATATTCTCGCACTCTTCCTACAACACAGTCGTCGATTTAATTTGCATCAGACCAGAATTTACCGAGCGAGGTGGCGCAGTGGTTAGCACACTGGACTCGCATACGGGAGGACGACGGTTCAATCCTGCGTCCGGCCATCCTGATTCAGGTTTTCCGTGATTTCCCTAAATTGCTCCAGGCAAATGCCAGGATGGTTTCTTTGAAAGGGCACGGCCGACTTCCTTCCCCATCCTTCCCTAATCCGATGAGACTGATGACCTTGCAGTTTCATCTCTTCCCCCAAACAACACAATCCAGAATTAGGAGGGTACTATACCCACCACATTACACATCACGTGAAGGAACAGAGCGAACTGAGTCCATAACTGCTGTCAGTAGAACAAATGCAGTACGCCTGTAGAATATCTGGTCGAGAGTGACTGGATGCATTCGACTACAGTGCTATGGTATACCATCCCACTGTGCTGTTCTATCTCGTCCATAAGAATGATACCCACGAAGGACTGTCTCCCAGCATCCAATGGACATCTAGCACATAAAATAGCGTGATTTAGGTGATTATGTGCCGTCATTGTGGATCTCTAGAGTATAAAAGGTGAAGCGATAGGCGCATTGAGAAGCCTTGTGTTGTTGTTATTATGGAAAATCTAGACAATCTTGTTAAAAATACTGGTATTTTAAATTATATCGAAGATGTTATGCTCTTTAGCAGAATGAATTTAAATGTGCTTACACCGACTGCAGAACCATTTTGCGAAGAGTATTTTGCTATTTGCAGAGCTGCAAAACTGTCGAAAACAGCGTACAAATGGTCGAAATCGGGACTTCGCAATTGGTAATATGTGTGCAGAGTCTCTATGCGTAAGCGCGTAGAGCTGTTGGCCGTCGATGGATGGTTGCTGTTCGGATGCTTAACTTGCTAACTGGTCGTCTATAAAAAATGCTGCCAAGGAGACACACTCTGTAGGTAGAGGAGGGAATCTCTTATGACCCAAAATGTTGCCTGCAGTCGACACACTGTCAACTAACCAATAATTTATTACAGTGGCCATAAAAATAAATACCCCAAAGCTATAGTTTGTAGATGGTCTGACAAGGTTGTGGGTATGTATTAGAGTTGTAAGGTAAAAAACAGAAATAACTAAGCACATCTGGTAAGCAATAATAAGAGCATACACATGGAAAAAAAATCTGAGCAGGAACAGAATCAACACTGTACATACGTCAAATCCCTGTTGCACACCACTACCCCATGGAGAGGAAGTCAAATGAACATATAGAACTGTTTCCAGAGTTTAAGTTTCCATAAAGCGCAATACTACATGAGTCTGCAGAGAGGCTTCCTGATGGGTTGGAGCAGTACACGGAATTTTTTCCCAACTTTGAGTGTCCAACATATCCATCATCTGCACCAGCCGTATAGGTACAAAGCAACTGTTACTATACTTTTCATGATGGTCCTATCCAAAACGCATGCATATGGGCCGGCCGGTGTGGCCGTGCGGTTCTAGGCGCTACAGTCTGGAACCGCGTGACCGCTACGGTCGCAGGTTCGAATCCTGCCTCGGGCATGGATGTGTGTGATGTCCTTAGGTTAGTTAGGTTTAAGTAGTTCTAAGTTCTAGGGGACTGATGACCACAGATGTTAAGTCGCATGGTGCGCAGAGCCATTTGAACCTTTAAGCATGCATATGGATCATCGAGAAAAGGGGAAGTCAGGATTTTTAGTACGTTGATGTATAAGACGCGAGAATATTCTCATAGAAAATCAAACAACACATTTGTATGTCATCAATATGACCATTTTCTTATAGAAAACTGTCGAAAAAATATCAAAAATTACTAGATCGGTAAATGTTTATGAAAACATTGTAAAATCACGAAAAATTGATGTGAAGTATGTAAAAATAGAGGAAAATACGATGCAATATGTAAAATCGCAGAAACCTAGTAAAATTACGGAAACTGACTGAAAATACATAAAGTTAAAGAAAAAACACTATGAAATGAGTATTGAGAGAAATTAATAAAGTTGCGTGTTCTGGAGGACTGACGTTACATATATACACCTTAATAGTGAAAAGAGGAAACATTCTAGAGATGTGGTGTCAACGCGAAACGGCTATATTATTCCGCACATTAACAACACAACATAGCATGGGACCATGACTTCAGCGTGCAAGAGGAAGGTTGCTAGGGGTGGTGGTAAACTGCGACAAGATGGAAATCTCCTTTGGCTGCTGATTGTGGTGTTCATTTCCTCGTAAGATGTGATTGTTTCTTTTCATAGGACTGTTGTGAACATATCATAATTTCCGAACTGTAATTGGGCTTGAACTTCGTAAACAGCAGGCGTCATATACCCTTGGAAACGTTTGTAGTGTTTGTGTCACAAAGAACTGATGTTTCCTTTGGTGTGGATGATAGTTGTTTTATCACCTTACTCTTTGTCACCATAGACTGTATGCCACGAGCTGGATATATATTTATTACATTGGAATATTAACAGTGTTGCATTCCACAGGACTAATAGGTTGGAAACAGCACAGTTCTAGCAGTACAGCATGTTTGTGTGCAGAACCGTGTAGCCTTTAGAATGTGTTTATGTTCGACGATCATTTATCTCTCTCCGATATCCTCTTAGTATGCACAACAGTCACGTGAACAACACTTCAGAATTGTTAGCACAGTTGCTTTACGTAAAATACTTCAAACTCTGACCGTCTGGTGCTCTACATGTGTAAACAACATGTTTCTTCTTAACCGTCTGTTACATCACCACAACACTCCCATACCTACTACAGATCGATAAGGGGTGCTAACCTCCTCGACATACATGCATCTGGAGAGATCTTGTGCAGAATTAGATTTTCACTCTGCAGTGGAGTGTGTGCTGATTTAAAACTGTGTGCCGAACCGAGACTCGAACTCGGGACCTTTGCCTTTTGCTGGCAAGTGCTCTACCAACTGAGCTACCCAAGCACGGCTCACGACCCGTCCTCACAATTTTACTTCCGCCATTACCTCGTCTCCTATCTTCCAAACTTCACAGAAGTTCTCCTCCGAAACTTACAGAGCTAGCACTACTGGAAGAAAGGATATTGCAGAGACATGTCTTAGCCACAGCCTGGGGGGATGTTTCCAGAATGCGATTTTCACTCTGCAGCGGAGTGATCTTTCCTTCCAGTAGTGCTAGTCCTGCAAGTTTCGCAGGACAACTTCTGTGAAATTCGAAAGGTAGGAGACGGGTACTGGCGGAAATAAAATTGCGAGGGCGGGTGCCTGGGTAGCTCTGTTGGTAGGGGACTTGCCCGTGAAAGGCAAAGGTCCCGAGTTCGAATGTCGGACCGGCACACAGTTTTAATCTGCCAGGAAGTTTCAGATCTTGTGCACTTCCACGGGTGCTGTGAGTAAGATTATGGCGGAACAGTCTTTACTGAACAGCATTTATGGACTCAGCTCGCTCTGTTCCTTCACGAAACATGGAATGTGGTGTGCCTAGTACCCTCCTACTTTTGGTCATTGCAAATTAAATCAACGACTGTGCTGTAGGGAGGGTTGGTCAAAGACAATGCAGAGAAATCTTACAATATTCAGCTTTATCCTAAGTATGTGAGAATACTATGTGACTCCCATTCACACAGGGAAAGATGGCTAATCGTAATCGTAAATTCTGCACTATGATCGAAGTGCTAGAAATCTGTAGATAACCTAATTGCATCGTTATAGGACGCTATTTGGTATTCTTTCGTGCGTACGTCCGAGAATTAACAATGTACTACAGAGTCATCTATCTACATTTGCAATGTAGTATCTGATACTCCCAAACTTGTGGTTTAGCGATGATATAGAAACTGGGAAGATGCAGCCATGTCACTGGTTGGTGATGAAATACGGAAAAGCTGGTAAAATTTCTAAAATTGATTGCACTATCTACTGTGGTGCTTATTACAGTACATTTTCCCATATCAACGGTGTCTTCTCCATCCCATCTGTCCGCTGGTATGCTGTTGATTACCACATAATGATTGACTGGTACCACGTGTTGGAGACGGAAAGAGTCTTGGTGGGAGCAATACCTTATGGGCATGACTAGCATCAAAACAGTAATTGTGTGCATGACTGAAATATGAGAAATCAGTACTCTAGGTCTCTTCAAAACAGAACACCGAGACATCTGCTGCATCGTCGCTCTAGAAGATAAGATTAAATTAACAGGTCATCACCTCTGGACAGCTCTTTGGAAATGCTCCACAATGCCGCAAAGTCTTCCCATTTCCATATGTTGCGATATCTTCCACATTTTTGTCAATAAGAAACACCGACTCTGTCTTTTATTTCAACCATCCTGTGTGTTGTAAAATCAGCCCACCTTCCCGTGCGAGGCACGGGATCAGAATATGTTAACCTCAGTTTAGCATCTGACACTGACCTTGACGTCATGGTAAAAAAAAAGAAAAAAATGTATAGGTGTATGCAGCTGCAGTCATATACAGTTTCGACGAGTTACAACAAAAAAACGTTTTATCAAACTGCTTATGGAAAAACAACACAAGAACCCTCTCCTTGTGATTGATAGCCGATATTTTCTTCCTCCCGTACGGTCGACAAAACTTTACACAGGACCATAAATGTGACTTCGATCGTTGTTTGCCTGCTCCAGTGTACCGATTTAATGGGATCTCCACATATGGCCGATGCCGACATGCAGATGGTATTTGTTTCCCCGATATATTGGAAGAGAGAGTTGCAGTAAAATCTACCAGGTAACGTTAGCGAAGTTTTTATAGTTTGTAGTTTTACTCCATTCGATGTTACAAAATTAACGAGGGGAAAAAGAGAGAGAAAGAGACTGGGCTGTCAACGAAGACTTCATCACCATTACACTATCGCATTTCTGGCGTGGTAATCATAGGAACACGATAAAGGAGATTAGGACATGTACAGACTGATTTTACAGACCGTCATTCGATATCAATTAACTGTAGGTGATATGCTTCTTAATCTCTGTGTGCAGTCCACGTGTACTCTGAATGGTTGTGAAATTCCTCCTGAACATTAATGTGCCATCTTTCTCATTTTGATAACTCTGTAACTGTCAGGTTTCTAACTAATGGAACAGTGCTGTCGGAGGGTCATGATACTTCGAGAGAGTTAGCAATGGTCTGTAACTTGGCGAGGGACAACTCTTACTCGTCGAAATCGGGCGGATTCAATAGCTGTATATCTAAGACTGGAAGATTCGTGAGAATACAAAAGGTAACCGATACTGCGACGAAAGGGTAAGTTGAGAGGTGAGCTCTATACCATTTCTTCTAAGTATTGCAGGCAAACATATTACAACCTCCCACAAATGTCTTGCGAAGTAACTGCAATGAGAAAACTAGGGGCTAACACAAAAAAAATCAGCAGCTGAAGTTCCTTCTGTTTTCTTAGTGAATAAGAGACAACATTCTTCTGTGAGTTTCGTGAGCCATCTTAATTGGTAGTCTAAGTTTACATCTATAAGCTTACTTCTCAAGCCATTTTACTCTGTGTGGTGGAGAGTATCGTGTACCATTACTAGTCATTCCCTTTCCAATTCCACTCGCAAATACAGCGATGGAAAAATAATACCGATATGCCCCCCTATGAGCGCTGCTTTCTCGTATTTTATCTTCGTGGGCCTCATGTGAAATGTACCATATGTTGGAGGCAGTCAGCTTCGAATGTCAGTTCTCAATAGCGTTCCTCGAAAAGAACATCGTCTTCCATTCAGGAACTCTAGTTCGAGTTCTCGAATCACCCACCCACTAATTTGGATGGAACCAATGGGAACGCTTCTCTAAGGATGTATTCTGAGGGAAACCTATGTCTGCAGACTCGTACACGTTTGGGATGTCGCTGTCAGTACACAAGTATTTTGTTATTGTTCCTTGTGTCAGCCTTTAAAGGATAATTCGAAAACATATCTCAGAACGTTTCGGTCTGGACGAGGGATGACAGGAAGCATACTGTTTAAGATCCTGGTATTTCCAGTTGTTCAAAATTCCCCACCAAACTATCCATTTCCCACCATTTTTTTCTTGGCCCCATTTTGGATTACGTCACTGATGGTGAGGGGGAAGGGAGGGGGAGAGGAGGGCCTTCGATTCCCTAAGGCAACCCACATGCCAGCTGGGAAATCCCATGACGTCATTAGATGGTGGTGGTGTAATTTATTGAGAAATTAATTTATTTGCAGAATTAAACTGATATCAGGTTGATTTAAAAACTGCATCAGAAACAGATTTTCCCCACTACTGGTATTCCAGCTCTCAACTGAAAGTTTTATCATTTTTTGGATGGATACAAGTTTGGTCGTTCAGCACTATCCTAAATGACTTTCTCACTGAGGATGCCAAGACAACACTCACCAGCATGATTAATATGCACAAAGTGTTCTTTGGTGATGCCAAGGTTTCATTCATAGCATTTTTGTCAAAACACTGAGGCTGTGCTACATATCAATCTGTTTCTATGCTCATCGTTCAAAGCTGGAATTTCAGTTGACTCTGTGGAGGGTGAATACTGTATACTCCATGGACTCAGAACTGACTAGTGGACACAAGGTGTGAAATATGAAGGTCATGGTCACTCTTGCGCCTCCCCTCCTCCCCCCCAAAAAAGAAACATTTCACTAAAAGCGTTTTCAAATGGTTCAAATGGCTCTGAGCACTATGGGACTTAACATCTGAGGTCAGCAGTCCCCTAGAACTTAGAACTACATAAACCTAACTAACCTAAGAACATCACATACATCCATGCCCGAGGCAGGATTCAAACCTGCGACCGTAGCAGTCACGCGGTTCCGGACTGAAGCACCTAGAACCGCTCGGCCACGACGGCTACCAAATGCGTTTTTATTTTTGCGTAATTATACCAGTTTCCAAATGTCTCAGCTTTCGGAGAAGAAAGTGGCGTAAAAACCAAGAATTATATAAAACTACAAGAGATGTTTAACGCAAGATGACTATACAGAAAACATTCCAGCTAGGAGCAGGAACCGATTCACAGGTTCACCATACGTGCGGCCAACAACAAATCCTTATACTTTTTATGCATTAAAGGACACAATCACATGAATTCAACAACAAATCCTTTTTCTTATACTTTATGCGATACATTCACATGAACATTTGACAACACCTTGTGAAATGGTCATTTGGGTTAAACTGTCCTTTGTCGTAAGTCGATGATCTTTTGTTCAAGCATAATGAAAATGGTATTCGTTTATTCTACTTTCGGGTAAAAGGTAACCCCTTTCCAGAAAGAATCAGTTTTCACAGAACTTCATACAGTGTTTTCTTATGACATACAAATTAGAAATAAATACAAAACTACTAACTTATAAGTACAAATATCATAAAGAAACATCATAGGTCACTCTTATACCTGGCTACATAAAATAAATCGAAGCTGAAGCTCCTCCTTTGTTTTACAAAAGATGTTGTTGTTGTTGTGGTCTTCAGTCCTGAGACTGGTTTGATGCAGCTCTCCATGCTACTCTATCCTGTGCAAGCTTCTTCATCTCCCAGTACCTACTGCAACCTACATCCTTCTGAATCTGTTTAGTGTATTCATCTCTCGGTCTCCCTCTACGATTTTTACCCTCCACGCTGCCCTCCAATACATACAAAAGAGAAGCTGAAAGCACTACGTTTACCAAATTGTGGTTCTTCCAGTTTCTTTTCAACAAACAATGTTTGTAACTCAATTACCATACTTACAAAAGATATTAATCTCTTATTGCCCGTTCTGCACACTGATTTTTTCTGCCAATTGATAGTCTCAATGGTTCTTGATTTCAAATTTTTTCACACAGCTTGAAACTTTTTCACGAACCCACAAGCTGCTCCTTAGATTCTGATAATCAGATGCATTGTATATGTGGCCGGTAAACCAGTGGTGTGCCCATCTGTGAGAGATTAAGCTACGAATTTGGAGTAGCGAGTCTCTTCTCTCTGGTATAAGAATAAATTGCTCGGGAGTTTCATCTTGCGTTAGTTAACTCAGGCATTTTTTGAAACTTTACTTTAGGAAACGTTCTTGAAAACAGCGGAAAACATTAGTTACGTGGAATAGAAATTTTACATCATCAAGCCATCTTTCTTTAATCTCTTCTTGACCATTCTGAAAATTCATCTTTAGCTGTTCATAGTTTTAGCAAGTTTCAAGATTAAAGGATACTCGATATCGGTTATCACGGAAAGCACATGGCCAAGAACATGTTGCTGACAGCCAATAAATTGTGGTTCCTCCAGTTCCTTTTCAACAAACAATGTTTGTAACTCAATTACCATACCATTATTGCTTTCAGTGTTCAGATGCGGAGTGCAAGCTACAACCATCTTTATACTCGTCAATAAACTGCATTCATCGAGAACTGCTGTTATGCCTTGACAACAGTATAGCTATCCCATTTGGTAAACGTAGTGCTTTCAGCTTCTCTCCATTCATGCTTCATCACCTGATATTCTTGGTTATCGGTCGCTAACCATCAAAATGCAGCGACCAGCTTTCTAAGCATAAGGTCTTCTGTATATCTTATTTGAGTTTAATGGCTTCTTTAATGGTAGATCTGTAAATACCAGATTACAAAGTTTTCCTAAGTGTCAATTCCACCCTCAGATAACTGTCTGAAAATGGTTGCGACTTTTCTGACTGATAACGCTGAACTCGTCACAACCATTCCATCCTTGTATTAGGTTTGTGCATGAATTCGTAATTTTTTGTTTGTTTTGCAGGTTGATAATACTGTTGCTATGGTTTTATCTATCAATTCTCATTTTTTATTTGTATTTCACTCTTGCCGTTTGAGTTTACATTTTGTCATTTGAAGATAGTACATGGAGATATTGATACTAGAAAATGGAGTGCCAAGTGGAAATATCCTAACATTTCCGACATATTCTTCTATCTGAGATCAACAGAGCAGTGACAGCAGCGGAGGCAGTCACAAACATTTGGGCTGTGCATGGGGATGGTGCCATTGCACAGAGCATGGAAAGAAAATGGTTTCCCCGGCTTTTGCTTAGTGATGAATGTGTTTTTCTTGGTTCTACTATTTTGTCATTTTCAGTTTGTCTAAAAACTGTAAAATGAGTAAAAAATGATTTAGGTATTCTTTACCATAAACTATATAACGTATAAGCTAATGAGCCAAAACATGACCACCTGCTTAATAGCTTGTTTGTAAGTCTTTGGAACAAAATACATCACTCATTCTGCATATCAGGGATCCGACAGTATATTGGTAGGTTTCAAAAATGGTTCAAATGGCTCTGAGCACTACGGGACTAAACATCTGAGGTGATCAGTCCCCTAGAACTACGAACTACATAAACTTAACTAACCCAAGGACATCACACACATCCATGCCCGAGGCAGGATTCGAACCTGCGACCGTAGCAGTCGAGCGATTCCAGACTGAAGCGCCTAGAACCGCTCGGCCACCGCGGCCGTCATGTAATGTGCACAAATAATGGGCCACTGATCTGCATACCCAGATGGTTTCCAAAGGATTTACGTCAGGCGAATTTCGTCGCCGGGACATCTACGTGAGTTCACTATAATGCTCCTCAAGCCATTGTAGCATGGTTCTGGCTCTGATACATGGACAATTGTACTGCTGAAAGACGACATCGCCTTCGGGGAAAACATCAAGCATGAAGGAATGCATGTGGTTCGCAGCTGTCAGCATGTCTTCGGTTACTACCACAGGTCCCATGCAAGTGCAGGAGACTGTTTCCCCTAGCATAATACTGCCCCCACGAGAATGCGTCCGTGGTGTGCTGCACGTTTTGAGCGGTCGTCCACCTCGATGACGACATTTGTGGAGACGACCAGCAACCTAGTGTAGCAAAAATATGATTCACCCAGAGAGCCGACACGTTTCTATTGTTCGACGATCGAATCTCGACGGTCCCGTGCCCACTGCAATCGTAACTGACGATGTCGTTGGATCAACATGCGAACACGTAGGACTGGTCTGCTTCGGAGCATCATTTCAACAATGCGTGATGAACTGTGTGCTCCAAAACACATGTGCGGGCACCAACAATTTGCCCTTGCAGCAGAGATGCCTCATATCATCATCTATCCTACTTTGCAGACCAGACAAGCCTACAAATCTCACGCTATGTGTAGAGCCATGGACCCCCAACACTTTAGTGCTTTTTTCTTTATTGTATTTCAATGCCCCATTTGGGGTGGGCTGGCAGAAGTATAGGCACTGCTCTTCAGCCAACAGTAATTACAGAACATGGAGACATTTGAAACAAACTAAAGTAGGTAATACGGCGAAACAGGCATATGAAAGGGGAAACATAATGGAAGATAGCGTAAAAAAAGGGGGGTGACTGTAAAAATGGTGATAAAAATCTAAAAACTGTACACAAAAAACCACACACTATGACGATTAAAAGAAACACAAGGCGAAGTACGGCCGGAGCATAAAAGTAACGATGGGTGGCGTAGCACATAATAGTCACTGACAGCAACACTATGTACAAGACCAGCACATGATTAAAAACACAGCTCTTGATGTCACGGGAGAAAAACACCAAACACGACACTCACCTAGCACACCGACGACAATGAACAAACTGAGAGGATCTGCCAGGGGAATGGAGACGAGGGAGAGGGGAAGAAATGGGGGAAGGGGCGGTGATAGAGAGGGATGAGAGGGGAAACGGGCGAGGGACGCGCCGAAGGTGTCTGCGGAGGGAAGGACGTAGGAGGGAAACAGTTGAGGAGGGGGTGCAGAGACTCAGGAGGGGAGGAAGGTGGAAAATCCGCTCCGGGAGATGGAGGGGAGAGGAAAAGGGGGGACCCTGGGGAGGGAGGGAACAAGGCTAGGCTACAGTTGGTAGGAAGGATAGATGTCACAGTGAAATTCATCATCCGGGAGGGGGAGCCCTTTAGTGTTAATGATATTTCACTATTCATCTACCTCTTTCCATAGATGCTCAAGACTCTAGCACGTGGACATTCGACAAGCTTCGCGGTTATCGAGATACTCTTTCACAGGCTCTGCGTAACAGTAATCTGCCATTTGTAGAGTTGCTTATCTCAATGGATTTTCCCATCTGCCAGCCCCTATCTTCGCTAGGGTGATCGCTGTCCGTGTCATCTCCGCTTACATACTTTTGTTATGCATAACGTGCTCGGAGCATCACCAGGTGGCGTCCAACGTCGCTATGTGCAGTATCATAATGTTTTGGCTGATCAGTGTATAGTGCAGATTATGCTGATAATGAAAATAAACAAATAATAAACGTAAACAAAGTACACAAGGCGAAGTTAACATTTTATGGCAAAGTTGAGAAGTAGCGAAAATGCTGAAGGTGAAGTGGATTCGAAAGTCAAGGAATTGCAAACAAAACTGGCGAAAAAGAAAGCGACACAGTATTTTTTTTTCGAAAATTTCTTCGTCGTCAAGGTCACCAAAAAAACTAGAGCCCATGGGCGTAAAAGTAAGTTTGAGTTTTATGTTATTTTAACATTTCGTTCTCCACCACTAAAAATATGTTTAGTGTTCTGTGGCAAATTGAAAATGAGAACAACTCAGTCAGTTACGGTTCAGCTGTTATTCACTGCTTATTATAAAGTAAAATCGGCAACCGCCTCTTTCCGTCTGGCTTTTGGAGATAATCTCGGAAGGTACAGTGTTGATTACAATACACTCATCACTGTCGTGTAGCCTGGATTCTTCAGGTTGATTTAGTGTACATATTGTGTGAAATCCCCATATTCAACATTTTACATGCTTACTTTTAATTGAAGGAAGAAACAAAACAGGACATACTAGAAGATACTAAAGATATTTATCTACAATCTAGTGGAAGCCAGTTACCTCAAACAGTATCTAAATCAGCGCCTAGACGGAACACTTCTAAGAATAACATTGTAGTACTGGAATCTGAGCCCAATAGCTGGCTGTTAGCTCACAATGCTGGCATGGCGGCAAATGAAGTAACAAAACGAATAACAGCATCAGGAAAACACACTCCACAGAAAAGAAACTTACTGAAGAGAAAGATCAGCGCAACCGGACGACCAAAAAAAGTCGTCATTCCAAAAAACAAAAAATTCTAAAAATTTGTGAAAGTAATTTCGACCTACCAGCAGCTCCTAAAATTCGAAATACTATTGGTCAGCCTAGAGCAGAAGAAAATCAGTCCGGTTCGGTTTGCCTGAAGTCATAAAGGAGACTGCAGTTTTTGGTGGTGCAGCTGATATCGACGTCACAATGAAATTAGAAGATGCCGCAAAACATTGAATGACTTACAAGCTGAACTATGTAAACAAGGATATACTATCAATAGATCAGGGTTATATTCGAATTCCATCTCAGACAAGTCAATACAGACGGGAAAAAATGTGGTAACTGTCCCTGTCCCATAGTGGAAATCAGACACTACGCTGCCTGTAAAGTATAAAGATGGCAAATTCTGTCCAGTTGCTATAAGAAACCTGGAATCTTTAGTTTCAATTTTGGGCCCTGGTCAAGTATTCTTTTTAGTTTTGAATGACAAAGCACGAGTGTCATTGGGTATTACAACAGAAAATGCTCAAGTATCAATAATAATGCACCTTGACCACTGTGTCAAATTACCGGATCATGATTTCGTGGTCGTTGGAAAACATCAAATAATTCACTCTGTTTATGCAGGTATTGTAATAAAGAAATATAGTGAAGGGAAACCTGACCCCATAACACACTCTGGGCTTACATTCGTAGCGATTGGTAGTGGAAAACATCCTTCCTCTAAGGCAGAGACTTTTTGAATTACTAGCTTTCGAAAAGCTAATGAGAACTCGAGAAGGTTTTATAAAATCCATCCTCATTTCCACTTGCAGTGGTGGTCCCGACTAAAATCCACAGTACGAACAAGTTGTAGTTTCAGTTGTACAACATTTTTAAAGATTTTGTCTTGGAAGCCATTTAAATTGCCATGAATGCTCCAAGAAGTACATTTAACAGAGCGAAGCTACGAAAGGCGCCTCTTTGTCGCGAACTTACTGGTATTCTGTTAAATCATGACAGTTTCGGTTCACTTATTGATTCCAGTAATCGAACTACTGACTTGAAGCTTGAGAAACGGGAGTTTGGGAGTGCAGGCATGGTGCCGGCTAATATTTGGAGCCAAATGGTCACTGACGATTTTCCTGTGGTTGCTGAGTACGCTGTGTCAACAGATACCAGACTGGAATCGTACAGGCTACTACATTAAAAATAATGCTACCTGGTATGCAAATCACTTACGTGAATCACAAAATGCGAGGTTGTCGCGTGTTGCGGTGTGCGACGATGTAGCCTGTGACGATTACTGCGAGAGAGGCCTCCTGTTCTGCTCCGATTAAAGAGACTTCAGACGGGTATGTACCCACAGGAAATGATAACTCCGAAGGTAAATTTGGTCGGCTTTACTACAGATCTCTTAGGATCTCCTAGAGTCATCATATTTGAAGCAAATTCCGTGCGATGGATACTGCCCCATTGTCGAGGCATACTTAATGAAACGATGTTGTGGCGTCTGTGGTCTGTGTTTTTCATCATACAAAGCCAATAACCAAAACATGCAATCACATAGGAGCCAACAAGAGGTTTTGCCCATCACTAAGATTCATCCTCAAAGAACTGCTGCTAGACGTGCCTGGGAAGTTCTTTGTCTGATAAACGATGACGATGGTAGAAGGTTGGATGACGATGGTGTGGACAAACAGAATGTTCCTAAAATTATCCCAATCGAGAACGAAGTGGATGCTATGCCAGCCATAAACAATGTACAGAAATGGGTTCAAAGTCGTTAGACATAATGTGATTACATTTTAAGTCGTTCATTTCATTTGTTATGTTTTGTGAATTTTCTAAAACGTTTGATTCATTTTTGATTTTATGAAGGGAAGATTGTGTGGTTACTTGTGACAAGGAGGGGAGAGCGGGGCTCCAAAATTTATTAAATTCGTGTGATGTAATTTATGGTGGCTCCTTAATGTGGAGTAATGAATGTCATTTATGCTGCTGGTATTGTAATTATGTACATCATTGTTCCTTTTGAACTGTAGTGGATTATTTACAACAAACTTCACGAGGGAATAAATATAGTGTGAGGCAGCAGTCAGAATGTCCAACTCCTTAAACAGATCTCTACAAGATGATCGTGGGTGAGCACCACATATTATTTTTACTGCTCGTTTTTGCGCAATGAATACTTTCTTTCCTAAATATGAGTTACCCCAAAACATTATTCCATATGACATTAATTAATGAAAATCGTCTCTGTCTGATAGTCATAAGTTTGGTCCTCACACAACACTGACCATACCTGTCCTGTATCGTTACTGGTGACAAAAAATTTTATCTTTATGCTAACAAAATGAAAAGAAGAAATGGCTGAGCGCAAAGAGGGCAGCAACTCCCCACACAAAGACCTGCGCGCATCCACAAAAGATAATGTTATGCATATGGTGGGACAGCGACGGTGTGGTGTACTACGAATTGCTTCTCTGAGGTGTAACCATCACTGTTGACGTTTACTGTCAACAACTGAGACGTGTTGCAGACACAATCTGAGAACAATCTCCAGGAAGAATGCGTGAAGTGACGCCCGCCCTCATTCTGCTAGTTCGACAATAAACACTATAATATAATATACGCATGAAAAAACGTTTTGCATCACCTCGGTTCCGAGAGTTCCGGAACCTGTACAGAAAATTGGAATAGAGATCAACATAATCGTCATTTCCGCCCCTTTTATTGCTCATGAAAACCACACAGTGCATGTTGTATCACCATACAGCGAGACCTTCAGAGATGGTGGTCCAGATTGCTGTACACACCGGTACCTCTAATACCCAGTAGCACGTCCTCTTGCATTGATTCATGCCTGTATTCGTCGTGGCATACTATCCACAAGTTCTTCAAGACACTGTTGGTTCACACTGCCCCACTCCTCAACGGTGATTCGGCGTAGATCCCTCAGAGTTGTTGGTGCGTCACGACGTCCATAAACAGCACTTTTCAATCTATCTCAGGCATGTCCGATAGGTTTCATGTCTGGAGAACATGCTGGCCACTCTAGTCGAGCGATGTCGTTATTCTGAAGGAAGTCATTCACAAGATGTGCACGATGGGGGCGTGAATTGTCGCCCATGAAGACGAATATCTCGCCAATATGCTGCCGATATGGTTGCACTATCGGTCCGAGGATGGCATTCACGTATCGTACAGCCGTTATGGCGCCCTCCATGACCACCAGCGACGTACATGGGCCCCACATAATGCCACCCCAAAACATCAGTGAATCTCCACTTTGCTGCATTCGCTGGACAGTGTGTCTAAGGCGTTCAGCCTGACTGGGTTGTCTCCAAACACGTCTCCGACGATTGTCTGGTTGGAGGCATATGCGACACTCAGCGGTGAAGAGAATGTGATGCAAATCCTGAGCGGTCCATGCGGCACGTTGTTGGCCCATCTGAACCGTACTGCATGGTGTCTTAGTTGCAAAGATGGACCTCGCCAGGGACGTCGGGAGTAAAGTTGCGCCCATGCAGCCTATTCTGCACAGTTTGAGTCGTAACTCGACGGTGGCTGCATGAAAAGCATTATGCAACATGGTGGCGTTGCTCTCAGCGTTCCTCCGAGCCATAATACGTAGGTAGCGGTCATCCAATGCAGTAGTAGCCCTTGGGCAGCCTGAGCGAGGCATGTCATTGACAGTTCCTGTCTATCTGTATCTCCTCCATGATTGAAGAACATCACTTTGGTTCACTCCGAGATGCCTGGACACTTCCCTTGTTGAGAGTCCTTCCTCGCACAAAGTAACAATGAGGACGCTATCGAACGGCGGTATTGACCGTCTCGGCATGGTTGAACTACAGACAACACGAACCGTTTACCTCCTTCCTGGTGAAATCACTGGGATTGATCGGCTGACGGATCCCCTCCATCTAACAGGCGCTGCTCAAGCTTGGTTGTTTACACATTTGGGTGGGTTTAGTGACATCTCTCAACAGTCAAAGGGACTGTGCCTATGATACAATATCCACAGTCAACATCTACATTCAGGAGTTCTGGGTACTAAGGTGATGCAAAACGTTTTGGATGTGTGTATAATATATTTACATGTGATAAGGGTTTGGAAGCCATTCCGTACCCACCTTATTCACCTTATCTAACGCCCTCAGATTTTCACCTTTTCCGCTCTTTATCGAACAGCCTTCAAGGAACTTCATTTCCACATAAAAATGCGCTCCCGACATGGCTCGACAAGTTCTTCGCTTCAGAACCACGTGATTGATTTCTACAGTCGTGGAATCGAAAAGTCACACCAGCGTTGGCAAACTGTTGTAACATTATTGATGACTAAAGTCTCAGTTACGTGCATCTGTTGTGTTTACTGCCGGCCGGAGTGACCGAGCGCTTCTAGGCGCTTCAGTCTGGAACCGCGCGACCGCAACGGTCGCAGGTTCAAATCCTGCTTCGGGCATGGATGTGTGTGATGTATTTAGGTTAGTTAGGTTTAAGTAGTTGTAAGTTCTAGGGGACTGATGACCTAAGATGTTAAGTCCCATAGTGCTCAGAGCCATTTGAACCATTTTTTTGTTGTGTTTACTAAATTTACGGAGAAACGCTAACAACTTACGCACCAGCCCAACACTTCTGGATTGTTCACCTGAACTATCGAACTCCTGATATTCACTGTGAGACTGTGATGTTGATGTACTTGTATTTGAAGAACTAGTAATAATTTTTGTTGTTGTTGTTTTTCTTGCTGCAGTTGTTGAAGTTTGCTGCAAGTATAATTTCTTCTTTTGGATGGATGGATGGTCTTGGAACTCGCAGTCTTTCCAGTTGTGTAACCAAAATTTCTTTTGCTTTCAGTCTGAACATTATATAAGTTTCTGTCCTCACTGCACAGCATTCAGCTTTTTTTTGTAATGTCAAAAATTTCATTCAGCTAATCATATTTGCCCCGTTTTGCACATTCATCGTAGGTTTTTATTACCTATTGAATCGATAAGATCAGGAAATTTAATTTCTTTTGCCGAAAAAGTGGTATATCCTTTGCAATTTCCTTTACACATTCTTTCCTTTCTTTCAGTGGTGCTCCAAGGAGTACATAAAGTCTAACGATTTGTGTTCCGACCGGTCTCCTGTTCCAGTTTTCAAGTGATTGTTCCTCTAGTGCAATGGTTCCCAACAGCTATGCCAGAGGGGTCCGCAAGGTGCTATGGGAATAAAAAATATATTTCGTACGATAACAGATTTTTTGTTTTGGCCGCTTCCTACATGAGCAGAGTAGGACTATAAGAAACTTGGAGGTAAGGCAATGAAAAAGATCCTTCCATTTGCAACCACATGTCGGTGTGGGCAAGCATTTTCTTCCACGTGTTTCATGAAAAACAAATATAGGAATCGGCTCGACATGCGGTCGGATTTCAGAGTGAAAGTTTCAAGTCTGGAACCTAATATTTCAGAAATAATGGACTCAAAGGTCAGATTGAACTCATGTCATTAAGAACTGAAAATTAAAACTAACTGTATACTGATAGAGTACTCTGTTGTAGCTGTATTTGTTCAATTAAATAATACCTTGTATGAAATTAGTGTTTTCTTATTTTTCACACAAGTCTACTCAATGCAGTCTCAAGTGTAGTACACTTGAAAGACCAATAGACTCAGTTTTAATTTTTTCCTGTCATTTTCAGTTCATACTCAATTTATATTTTTTAAGGAGTTTGTTATACTAAACACCCAGATTTCAAGACAAACATTTTGAGCAATAATAAAAAATTTAACAATAACAATGATGGCTAAACTGAAAAGTTTATGCTGAATATTTTTTCAATAATGAATATGTCAATGTACCAAAATAGAAAACGTATAAAAAGACTCTTGATACTGTGATATAACAAAGTACCAATTATGCTCGATGAGGGGATCCTCGAGAAAATTTTGTTGGGAACCCCTGCTCTAGTGGAACAATTCTTCTTTTTTTATGGCATTCTTGAAATCTAACTAGATTATTCGTCCATATCTTCCTGTTTCTTTCAGTAATAGAAGCACTTATTTTAAAATTCTTTATGATTGCAAATTATACCTCAACAAAGTGATGGTTAAGCACTCAACTAATTATCCATAACATGCTGGACTACATCACCACAAGATCACAGTCAATTCAAACGCAATGACAGTGTGGTACAGCACAAAACACACAAACGTTCAGTTTTTTATGTTCCTTGTTCCTGAAAGTAGCACTTCTTCTCAGATGTGCCGTTGTTGGACAGCTTCCGTACCTTTTAGGAACAGAGACTAGAGAATTATGAAACGTGTTTCTAGAAATCATTGTACTAATTACAAAGACCATATTCTACTACTCATATGATTTCATAAATTTCGTATTTAGGGTTACCTTTTTATAGAATTAAGCCGTTTTTCATTGATTTTGAACCGGGGTACATCAATTTAGGACATAGGAAATTAAATATTTTACAAAATGTGCTGGCTCTAATGCTATGTGATCATATTGTGTTTATATATTCGCGTGAACACTTTTTCCAAACAACAGTTTCGACTATATTTGTCAGTCCACATATGAAACTGTCAAACCACGCGAAGCTGAATGAGGGAAGACGAAAAGGGAGGGACTCTCCACCAAAAAAATAAATAAAAAACAGGGAACTATTGATAGAAGCAATACTCACCACATGTACATCCTTCCATAGCCATAGGTTGCAGAATTATGTTCACGGTTGTAAGTTGGCTGTTTAGGTTTTTATATTGGTAACGCCACGTAGCGCTCTATATGAAAATCACTGGCTGTGTTGTGTGCAGTCTGCGGCTGGTTGGCATTGTTGTATTACTCGCCATTGAAGCGTTCGGCAGTTGGCTGTTAACAGCGCGTAGTGTTGCGCAGTTGGAGGTGAGCCGATAGCAGTGGTGGATTTGGGGAAGTGAGATGGCAGATTTTTTGAGAGCGGATGATCTGGGCGTGTGTCCATCAGAAACAGTACATTTGTAAGAATGGATATCATGAACTGCTATATATATATATATATATATTATGATTTTTGAACACCATTAAGGTAAATACATTGTTTGTTCTCTATCAAAATCTTTCATTTGCTAACTATGCCTATCAGCAGTTAGTGCCTTCAGTAGTTTGAATCTTTTATTTAGCTGGCAGTAGTGGTGCTCGCTGCATTGCAGTAGTTCGAGTAACGAAGATATTTGTGAGGTAAGTGATTTGTGAAAGGCATAGGTTAATGTTAGTCAGGGCCATTCTTTTGTAGGGATTATTAAAAGTCAGATTGCGTTGCGCTAAAAAATATTGTGTGTCAGTTTAGTGTTGATTAGAATAGCTAAAGAGCGAAATGTCTGAGTACGTTCAGTTCTGCTCAGCTGTTTGAAAATCAAATAACGTAAGGGATTTACCAGCACAGTAATTCAATAGTTTTTCCAAGGGGACGTTTCACAGTCATAGTGTTAAGTGAATGCTGAATACACGTTTCGATTTTGTATGGTACTAATTATGCCAAAATTTGCGAGAGTTTGTTGGTATTACTTAAATCAACTGTATCATACAAGTACTTCTCAGATCGTGGGAGGAACGTTTTTAAAATGATGTATTTCTCTGAAATGCAATGTCATCATCGTTCAGTTAAAGCAAAGAACTAAGAAAATTATTATGATGTTGTTTTGGTCGGTGTGCACACGGTTCTTCACTTTTGCTTTGATCTTGATTCGCAGTTCCGACAGACCTGGTTCCTTTTGTGTCGTCTCGTTGTCACTATATGCTTGTACCCTGGGAAGCAAAGAGAGGATGTTTGGTGACCGGTATCCTCCTCTATAACAAAATCTGCATGCATATATTAACAGGGTTCTTTGTTCATGAGAACAAGAAGTTACTTAACTCAAGATAGTCCAGGTGTTGTGATACAAGCTCTATGTAATAGTCCTTCTATGTACACTGCTCTGGTCGCTATATGCTGCCTGAGTTTGAGCTAGGGGCTGAGGTAACTGCAGCTGCGGGTCCCACTGGGCTGCGATTGATGACTCGACTCACTGACTGCCTGGATGACTGACTGACTGGCCCCTCCGGCCCGCGGCGATCTAAATACTAGCGGCCGAGAGGGTGCTGGGAGTGCGTTGCTTGCTAGTCTCTATTTGGCCTCTCTCTCTGATAGGCTCACTTGCTCCCCGATGTCTATTATCGGTCTTCTCGCAACCTCTTTGCCGCCTGGTGTGCTGGCGATAGCTTACGCAAGCACAGTTCCTGTCTTTCCTCTTGCCCTATCTGTGGTTCTCCATCCTTTTTAATCATTCTATCGATATCCATCCTGATCACATGTTCTGTAAATCATGCCTTTCGAGTCGGACTATCCTTAATAATGTCCTCAAGCTCCTGTACAGTTCCTTCCTTATTTTAAAGCATTTTGTTGCTATAATTATTATTATCCTCAACATTTAAGGCATATTAAAAGTAGGGGTAGCATCAATTTATGTTTTAGAGGGGAGGTAGGGGAAGGGGAAGAGGGGCAACAGTAAATAACTGGGAACCTGACCCTCTTCTCCCTGAACGAAACCTCAGTTTTGCCTCTGGACACATTATTGACCACTACTGAAGACATCATTGGTGAGAAAAGCAGCAGTGAGTCTGCCGGTAGATTTTCAGTATATTTCTTTCCCCCACTTTTGGAACACCGTCTGGTAGGTTATCGTATTCTACTTCATCCTAATAAAGCGAGAAAAATGCTATTCATCCTTGGTAAAATGAGTTTGTAATGTGGAATACTTAACCTAACTGAGAATGCCAGTACACAGATATATCATCTGTACCAAAAGTGGTTGTGTAGTGCCCAAAGTAGCTCCAGCTTGGGCCATGATAGTAAATGTCTCACATATTTACAAAGTATTTTTCATCTATTAGAATGTATCAGAAAATTTGCATGAGGTCTTAACGTCAGGAATACTGAAATTAGTACTACAGGGTCAATTTCATATGCCATTGTTTGCAGATGTGTACACGAAAGAAACGGCTGCAAAACGGCCTCTTCCTGCCAGGGCCGACCTTAGGCACGTACAAAAGGTGCAACCGCACAGGGCCTCACGCTTCCAGGGGTCCCGCGCTTCTGGCGGTCCCATGCAAAACTTTAGAAGGTAATTTGAAAACTATCATCCGTAATTTTATTATTACAGATAAATTGGAAAAATAAAGTAAAGTGTTTCTAAAAATACTTTTAATGTAATGTAATCCAGTTATGTAGCCATTATGACATGACTATGGGCACTGGATTACGTCTAAGAAAATTATGCCTGCATTGGAGTCGAGGCAAGCACGGGCTACGATACTGATGCGCTATAGTAATATCTGTTGTCAACACATGACTGTTACTCATGCGTAAATTAAGAGTGACACGATTCATTGCTTCTCAGCGCCTCTCAGCGCCCATTCCACTCATTGTTGTGGCTAACAATCAAGCATTACATTCTTCTGTCAGCAGGTGTTTCCCACAGAATGATTTATTCATTGTCGTCATTGAAACGTGCGGTACTTTTCCACTTCATGCCGCTTCATGTGTTCTCCGTGCACTCTGTGTGGTGATACAGTGTTTTTGCCTGTCCTGTAAGTCCAAAGTGCCAATAAGGAAATATCTCGTGCAAGGGACAGATTTAGAAAATACTATCAGCTGCTCCAAAGATTAAGAAAAAGCTACAAAATGAACAGTTTTTGAACTCACAAAAAGGCGCTTTCGAAAAATTACTTGAGACTAAAGCGTGCTTAAAGGATGTGGCATTAACTGTAGCCTCTCATCATGTGGTTCTTTAGATGCAAGTTAACATGAAGCATTGGAATACAAACAGCATACTATCCCACATTCAGGTAGGCCTAGAAGTAGCAGTTGTGAAGAAACCATGAATTCGGACCCAGGCACTTGACCTAATCCGTTACCATCCCCCATGATAAATGAAATTGTACAGAAAAGCCCTACCAAAATTATGAATTTTGAATATCCGTTAAATGAGAACAGAAGAAATTTTCAGCTCATTTTTGCGTAAGAACTATACCAAAGAGAGAAAAAAAATGGATCGTAAATGGCTTGTGTACTCGAAATCAACCAACGAAGTTTTTTTTTTCTTTTTGTCGAAAATTGTTTGGATCTCCTTCAAACAAGCTGTCAAGTGATGGACTCTGTGAATAGGTTCATTTAGGAAATCAACTTCAAGAACATGAACAATCATTTTACCACACAAACTGTACAAAAAATGGATAGAATGTGAGAAACGTTTGAAACAAAAAATTGGTATTGATCAAAGTGACCTTGAAGTACTAGAAAAAGGAAAAGGAACATTGGCGTCAAGTTCTAAAAAGAATTATACTCTTCATCACATATCTAGCTTAACAGAATATTGCCTTAAGCAGAACCAGTGATAAGCTCTATCAAGAAAATAACAGTAACGTTCTTGGTTTGATCGAAATGATAGCAGAATTTGACCCTGTTTTGCAGGAACATTTAAGGCGGATAAAAACTCAAGAAATTCATGTACTTCATCTTGGAAATCACATTCAAAATGAACTCATAAATTTGCTTGCCAACAAAGTAGGGAACAGCATTGATAATTTTGTAAAAGAAAGTAAATATTTTTTGTCGTGCTTGATTGCGCTCCTGATATAAGCAAAAATGAACAAATGACATTGATTGTTAGGTTTGTAAATTTATCAGAAGACGCAGTGACTAGAAGAACATTTCCTCGACTTTCTCAACGTCACTTCAGCAACAAGGGAAAGTTTGACTGAAACCATTTTGTCGAAGGTAGATCAACTAGGACTCGATATTCACGACTGCAGAGGCCACAGTCACGATAATGGCGCAAATATGAAAGGTTATCGAAGTGGTGTTCAAGACAGAAATCTAAAGTGCAATCCAAGACCATTTTATGTCTCACGTGCCAGACACAGTCTTAATCTTGTGTTATCAGGTACTGAAAAATCTACAGCAACGCTGTCATTCAAAGAATATACATTGTTTTCAGCGCATCCATTCAGGGACGGAAAATCTTATTGAATAGGGTACCAGCTTTAACAGTGAAAAAGCTTTCAGATACTCGACGCGAAAGCAGGGTGGAGAGTGTCAAAGCTGTAAGGTACCAGACAAGAGAGGTCAGAAATGCCTTTCTTGAGGTGAGTAACAGCACTGTTGAATTGAAAACAAAGAGCAAAGCGCACTTGCTTGGTGTGAACAAATTAGAAATCTTCGAGTTTATTGCAGGCGTTGTCATATGGTTTGACCTCCTCTTTGCCATTAAGGGAGCAAGTAAGGCACTTCAAGCAGAAAAATTGGACGTAGCAACTAAATCCCTCGAAAGTCTAATGAAGTTTATTGAGAATTTCCGTGAATAAGGTTTTGCTAATGAGCAGATAACAGCGAAAGAGATAGCTGAAAGTTTACAAGTAGAGCGTGCGGCTCGGCTCGACAGGCTGTATTGACTATGCGAACGTTTACTTTGTAACACGTCACATTACACATAAATGACGCGTGTGCTGCGCTCCCTGTGATGGCAAGAGGCAGGGCCGGCCTTTGTTGGCACGGGGCCACGTACAAAACTTCTGCTCAGAGCCTCCCATATCACCCCTCCCCGCTCCTCCTCCAGCATAGGTTGTACACCACAAGAATTTTAGTTTCATCTTGACATACTACCAATATACCAGAAGACTGTTAATACAGCAGAACTACTGTTGTGATAGGAAAATAATTAATTGCAGAAGGAATATGAAGAGGTACAGTAATTACTAAAATGTTAATAATAAAAACTAACTTAGCTGTGGGAATATTTCCAATTTTATGAAATTCAAAATCAAATCAAGCTTATAAGTGTTGTTCAGGATGTATGCTTAAATTTTTTCATCATCTGATTGTGCTCCATATTTACAAGAAATTAAATTAGGTGAAGATTATGAACACTAAGCGTTTTCTGCTTTACACACATTACACAAAACATCTTTTCCGTGCTTTCTGACGAGCAAATTCGTCAATAACATCTTCGAAATTCAATTTTGAAACCACATCGTGTTCCACTGACAGCATGGCAACAGAAGACAGGCGTCCTTGCGAGATGCTGCTTCTGAAATAATTTTTGATAAGCCTTGAACGTGAAAAGCTCTCTTCAGTGCAGGCGACAGTCATTGGCACGGTAAGCAAATTTCTGTAGGCAATATAAATGTTGGGAAATTTGGAAAATTTGAAGAAAATAGAACTGCCAAGAAGACGAAGCAGTTTGATTATGAAGGTGACGACACTGTTTGCAGAGCTCAATCTTCAGAGAAGATATACAAAATCAATTTCTTCTACCTGTCGTTGACACAGTGTTAAAAAGTTTGAAAGAAAGTTTGCCCAACTGGCTAAGTATTCAGAAATATTTGACTTTTTGTTTTCTCCAGAAAATTTAAGGAATATGCTGAAAATGCTATGTAAAAACCTTGAGAAAGAGATAAGCGTAAATATAAATGGTGAATATTCGAAATACATTGTTGCATCAGACCTTTTGACAGAAATTAGAGTGTTCAGGGAAATGGTGCCCAAGCATGTGAAAACTCCTATGTTAATACTGAAATACGAATGACACTGGAAACCCAGCATTGCTGTAGATTTTGCAGTACCTGATAACACAAGATTAAGACTGTGTCTGGCACGTGAGACATAAAATGCTCTTGGATTGCACTTTAGATTTCTGTCTTGAACACGACTTGGATAGCCTTTCATATTTGCGCCATTATCGTAACTGTGGCCTCTGCAGTTGTGAATATAGAGTCCTAATTGATCTACTTTCGACAAAATGCTATTCACGTTCAAAGCTTATCAAAAATTATTTCAGAAGCAGCATCTCGCAAGAACGCCTGTTTCATTTGCCATGCAGTCAGTGGAATACGACGTGGTTTCAAAATTGAATTTCGAAGATGTTACTGACGAATTTGCTCGTCAGAAAGCACGGAAAAGATGTTTTGTGTAATGTGTGTAAAGCAGAAAACGCTTAGTGTTCATAACCTACACCTAATTTGATTTCTTGTAAATATGGAGCACAATCAAATGATGAAAACATTTAAGCATACATCCTGAACAACACTTATGAGCTTTATTTGATTTTGAATTTCTTAAAATTGGAAGGATTCCCATAGCTAAGTTAGTTTTTATTACACTACTGTCCATTAAAATTGCTACACCAAGAAGAAATGCAGATGATAACAGTTCATCAAGAGTAGTGACTGGCATATTGTGACGAGGCAGTTGCTCTGCCACCATTGACCAGACGTTTTCAGTTGGTGAGAGATCTGGAGAATGTGCTGGCCAGGGCAGCAATCGAACATTTTCTGTATCCAGGAAGGCCTGTACAGGACCTGCAACATGAGGTCGAGCATTATCCTGCTGAAATGTAGGGTTTCGCAGGGATCGAACGAAGGGTAGAGCCACAGGTCGTAACACATCTGAAATGTAACGTCCACTGTTCAAAATGCCGTCAGTGCGAACAAGAGGTGACCGAGACGTGTAACCAATGGCACCCCATACCATCACGCCGGGTGATACGCCAGTATGGCGATGACGAATACACGCTTCCAATGTGCGCTCACCGCGATGTCGCCATACACAGATGCGACCATCACGTTGCTGTAAACAGAACCTGGATTCATCCGAAAAAAGCAACGTTTTGCCATTCGTGCACCCAGGTTCGTCGCTGAGTACACAATCACAGGCGCTCCTGTCTGTGATGCAGCGTCAAGGGTAACCGCAGCCATGGTCTCCGAGCTGATAGTCCATGCTGCTGCAAACGTCGTCGAACTCTTCCTGCAGATGGTTATTGTCTTGCAAACGTCCCCATCTGTTGACTCAGGGATCAAGACGTGGCTGCATGATCCGTTACAGCCATGCGGATAAGATGCCTGACATCTCGACTGCTAGTGATATGAGGCCGTTGGGATCCAGAACGATGTACCGTATTACCCTCCTGAACCCACCGATTCCATATTCTACTAACAGTCATTGGATCTCGACCAACTCGAACAGCAGTGTCGTGATACGATAAACCGCAATCGCGAAAGGCTACAATCCGATCTTTGTCAAACTCGGAAACGTGATGGTACGCATTTCTCCTCCTTATACGAGGCATCACAACAACGTTTCACTGGGCAGCACCAGTCAACTGCTGTTTGTGTATGAGAAATCGGTTGGAAACTTTCCTCATGTCAGCACGTTGTAGGTGTCGCCACCGGCGCCAACCTTGTGTGAATGCTCTGAAAAGCTAATCATTTGCGTATCACAGCATCTTCTTCCTGTCGGTTAAAGTTCGCGTCTGTAGCACATCATCTTCGTGGTACTGAGTGGTACTTAAGATAGGTAAATAAATTAGTGAAATCAATGTGAAGTAGAAATTAGAAAATAAATGAAAAACTTACTTTAGTTTAGAAAAGTACACACTCGCAAACAGCAAGCAAAGCAGCAGTGACAACGGCCGGCGCTTGCAAGTCAGCATGTTCAAGAGAAGCCATCGCCCTCCCCACATAAGCAGAAGCTGTCGATTCAGCCGTCAGGGCATCGCCCGACCAGCTCACATGTTTCTCAATTGTCACATGTGATCAATGGCCCTTGCCTACATTCCAAGAGCCAATGACCGACATTAAGAGGATTCTTCGAGAAGCTTTTCAACGTGACAGAAGAGGCAATGACTGTGAAGTCGTTCACCTCCAGTGAACTGAAGTGAATAAATACGTGAGACGCTGTGGGTTCGACAGTAGTTTTCAGTAGTAGTTTCCGTGCTGAAGACCGTCATGCAGGAAGAGACTACATCGTACACAGAATCACCAAGTCCGCCACTGTAATAGAATAGCAAGCAGCAGCCTTGCCGCCAGAAGACAGAAGTTAGAAGGTATTTGAAGACTGATTTTTACGTACCCGGGTGACTCATGAGGATGGGAAGGAGACGGCCTCACATCAGCAGTCACCTGTGAGCTGTTGATGAAGATCTGACAGCCGAAGACAGGCAAGCTGGAGTCCGTTGTTCGAGTCCGGAACACTGGCCTTCCCCCGCCATGCCGCTCCGCTGGCCGATGCACAACATACGCGGCCGCTTAGAGAAGAGAAACAATGGGACGCCACATCCAAGGTATCGCCATCCGTTTCACGACTTCGTTCTCAATAATTAAACAGGCCACATCACAATGCGCATCTCCAGTCAACTGGGCGAGACGGCGACCCGGAATACACACTGCCACGCGTAATCAGACGCCGCCGCTGCCGCAGCAGAAGGCTTCGCAAACGACACAGCTGCCGCTCTCCCAGCCAGAACAATCCAGTAAGGAATCCGTTGTACAAAACTTTCAATAAAAGTTATCTTATGTAATAATGCTGTTTCATTCTACCTCATACCCGAGCCAACGAAGAACCCACCCTGCGTACATGTTGTTAAGAGAGAAAAAGTAATTTATTTAGTGTTTTTCACCCTGACATAATGCTTTAGAATCAAATGCCCTTTGCAGTAATGCTCATCCTGACAATTGACTAACATCAAAAGAGAAAACCCAGTTAAATTAGAATTTTCACCCTGAAATAATGCTTTAGAATCAAATGCCCTTTGCAGTAATTCTCATCCTGACAATTGACTAACATCAAAAGAGAAAACCCAGTTACATACGTCTTGCGTATTTATTCACTTCAGTTCACTGGAGGTGAACGACTTCACAGTCATTGCCTCTTCTGTCACGTTGAAAAGCTTCTCGAAGAATCCTCTTAATGTCGGTCATTGGCTCTTGGAATGTAGGCAAGGGCCATTGATCACATGTGACAATTGAGAAACATGTGAGCTGGTCGGGCGATGCCCTGACGGCTGAATCGACAGCTTCTGCTTATGTGGGGAGGGCGATGGCTTCTCTTGAACATGCTGACTTGCAAGCGCCGGCCGTTGCCACTGCTGCTTTGCCCGCTGTTTGCCAGTGTGTACTTTTCTAAAGTAAACTATGTTTTTCATTTATTTTCTAATTTCTACGTCACTTCACATTGATTTCACTAATTTATTTACCTATCTTAAGTACCACTCAACAGCGGTGTAGCAATTTTAATGGCCAGTAGTGTATTAACATTTTAGATATTACTGTACCTCTTAATATTCCTTTCCCAATTAATTGTTTTCCTATCACAACAGTAGTTTTGCTGTATTAACAGTCTTTTGGTATATAGGTAATATGTCAACGACGAAAGTCAAAATTCTTGTGGTGTACACCCTATGTTGGAGGAGGAGCGCGGAGGGGTGATGTGGGAGGCCCTGCGCCGAAGTTTTGCACGTGACTCTGCGCCAGCAAAGGCCGGCCCTGCCTCTTACCACCACAGGGGGCGCAGCACACGTGTCATTTATGTGTAATGTGACGTGTTACAAAGTAAACGTTCGCACAGTAAATACAGCCTGTCGAGATGGGCCGCACGGTCTAGCTGGTTGCGGTCTTCGCGCGAACACCTTTGATTACAAGTCAGCACAGGTCACCGCTTCACCAAGGGTACATCGCTGTGAGCGAGAAAACGGTGATTCTGTGATTGTACATCAATATAATGTAGGAGAGAAAGGTATGACCAAATCGTTCATTTATATAGAAATATAGAGTGTGGCATATTTTATGGCACCAAAATATTACTACAAAGTGAAAAAAGAAGATGTTGAGTAGAATCTTGCGAAATAATCTCTGCCATAGCCACCGTAATAATCCGCAGACAACATGCGAGCTAGTTTTGAATCTTTGAGAGTTACTTTTTTCCCTCACTCCATCACGGAAGGTAGGAAAGTAAACTTTATCAGAGAAAAGTGTCCGTTCTGAATTGGTGATTAGGCAAAATGCATGCACTGAGGTGACAAAAGTCATGGGATAGTGATATGCACATACACAAATGGCGGTAGTATATCGTACACATAGTATAAAAAGGTAGTGCATCGGGTGAGCTGTCATTTATACTCAGATAATACGTGTGAAAAGATTTCCCACGTGATTATGGCCGCACGACTTTGAATGCGAAGTGGTAGTTGGAGATAGTTACGTGGGACACTCCACTTCGGAAATCGTTAGGGAGTTCAGTATTCCGAGATATACAGTGTCAAGAGTGTGCTGAGAACTCCAAATTTCAGGCATTATCTCTCGCCACAGCGAAGGCAGTGGCCGACGGCCTTCACTTAACTACCGAGAGCAGTGGCCTTTGCATAGGGTTTTCAGTGCTAACAGCACTGCGTGGAAAAATCACAGAAATCAATGTGGGACTTACGACGAACATATCCGTTAGGACAGCGCCGCGGAATTTGGCGTAAATGGGCTGTGGCAGCAGACAATACCTGGACTCGTGACGACATCGGCTGGACCCTAGACGACTGGTTAAATATGGAGTGGTCAGATGATTTCCGATTTCAGTTGGTAAGAGATGATAGCAGGGTTCGAGTAATGCACAGGCGCCCTGAAGCCTTGGATCCAAGTTGTTATCAAGGCACTGTGCAAGTAGGTGGCGTCTCCATAATGGTGAGCACAGTTTTCTGGTCTAACTGAGCCAATCACTGACTGGAAATGGGTTATGTTCAGCTAGTTGGAGAACGTTTGCTAGTCATGTGATTTTAGGCATGATGGAGTCTGCTTGCAGCTATGCAGAGGTTCTAATATCTCACAGCGCTTCTGCTGGTATCTAATTATAGGATTGTTGTTTTTAAAATTGCTAAACAGATTATGTGGCATTAACATACGAATAAAACGAAATAAAATGCTTGTTGATCTTCTGATGAGATCACTTAAACAACATATAACACTCTTATGCGCATGGATCATAGGGAGAATGGGTGACAGAAATGAAGTGCATCTTCTCTAAAAAGCGGAGGCACAAGGTCATAAATTCCAAGAGAACCAAAGTCAATTGCATAGCTCGACATGTTATAGCTAACTGAAGATTAATCGTGGATACAATGGTAACCGAAATCACCCAATCGCCTTTTGCATGAGCAGTATTCCGAAAATAAGCTTCTGGATATGATTAATTAATCCACAATCCCATTGGTGAACTGAAGCCGAGGAATTTCCTCTGAAGTCATCGCTGTTACCCTTCAGGAGTTGATTTTCTCCAAGAGCTACAGCAGTAGTCAAAGGCTGCTCATATCAGAATCTTACATCTGCTTCTCTCAGAGCCAAACTAGAGTAAACTTTCAACTTAACAGTCTAATACCTGAATGCCCCTTGTACTTTCGCTTCTCAACTCCACTTAGGCCTTGCGTAAGCTAGTTTTCAACCAATCACATTATAGCATCAATTTATCTGCCAGTCAGAAGAGAGAATGTCTGCAGCTCATCCCCCCTCTACATGAAATATTGGACAATGGGATAGAGAGAGGACTGCTTTCTCCCATCCCTTCCTAACGAGTGGAAATTTTCACATATGATGATTAGAGAGAGAGGGAGAGAGGAGCAAGAGAGAGGGGAAATATTTGTGTGACCATTGTTCTGGCGCCAGTTAGACAGATAATGCTGGTCCTCAGACAATTACCTATTGTGAAACAACCCACAGGATGTTCCTCCTTTCACTGCTTAGTCCATTACTGTACTTGAGCATCCACCAAATGGAGATGTGCTCTCAGCTCTGCCTCTCTAGACACCTCCAGGCTGCACAATCCAAGAAGCATTCATTATAAGACAAGAGAGAGGGAAATATCTGGACTTTGTGATATGCCTCAATGTTATCAGTAAGCTAGCAACCTATAGAAGGCTCTTAGTTTGCAAGTAATCTCAGACCACCTCACAGAGCGTGTAACTAAGCTTCTGTTGTCAAAGAGCGTCTTCCCTTGGTATGGCTGCAGACAGAAATGCTTGTCCACCTATTCGCAGAATATTAAGGAGGAAGGGGAATGAATCTCCATAATGGATTCATTCTTCCTTCACAGGATCTCGCCAGCCACGTCTTACACTCATGGCTGGAGCCAAATGCCAGCATTACGTTACCTAGTCAAAAATTAGTTCTCTTATACCAAATAGTAAAAAATTTTCTTTAATCTGCTAGTCAAGGAGATACACCTACATTAAAATCAAAGGATGGAGTGTGGTGAGATCTCATACACTGATATTCCACAGTTGTTTTCTGCTAATTATCATCACCTTGCTCACACGCGTCCCATTAGAGGGGCAGAAATTAAACAGGAAGCAGATATAGCGGTTGCTGTCAGTGAACTGATGCAGCTAACATTTAACAGGACTACATCATACATCAACTGCAATGTAGGATTTGTGCTTCTATGGCTGCGTGCTGCAACCCACATACTTGGACAACGCCTTTTTGACTCTGAAATGTCATAATTTCTTCCATCTCCCTTGCTTGATACAAATGTATTTATGAACGTGTAGGTGTTCACAGTTGGAGTATAATATGGTTGTGTTCTTTAGAATATAGTACAATAGCTCTCGTGACAAAGTTGTGTCCTCTGGAGAGGGAGGCTCCTTGTGTGATACCGGACGAGACGTGCAGTGGTTAGCTCAATGGACTCTCCTTTGGAAGGGCGACACTTTAAATTCTTATCTGGCCATCCAGATTTAGGTTTTCCATGATTTCCCCAATGCATTAAGGCCAATGACAGGATGATTCCTTCGAAAAGGACACAACCAATTTCCCTATCCATCCTTTTCTAATTTGAACTTGTTCTCCAGGTCTAATGAATTTGTTCTCGACGAGAATTAAACTCTAATTATTCTTCCTTCTGCCTTTTCCTTGTGTGAAATGGGGACTTCTGACAGGCGGGTAAACTGTAGCCATTTTTATGTTGTGCTGGTAACTGCCGTTAGAATCCGTACTCAGGGATTTTGGACTGGTCCTTTTCTGAAGTTCGATGATAGCCACATAAAGAAGCGTCAGAGAAGTGACTGTTGACCCTATTGCATATCTGGTTTGAACACAACGGCGCTGAAACCACTGCTGCATCCAGGAAATGGCATAGTTTTCCATGAAGAGAGAAACATACAATGATGTATTAAATGACATAGACCAGTCAAGTAGCCACCACATTTGAAGCCAATTGGAAACTTAGTCTCTATGTTTCATAACATCGTGTAGGCTGATATTCATTATCTGCTAGCACAGGATTATGTGATTTTGTTTGTTATACAACAACGTTTGCTGCTTCCAGTAAGGGGACTGACTGCGTTCTTGGACAGACTCATTTTTTGCCAGATTAAACCAAGATGGTGAAAATGTGATGTGACTCTCAAACAAGATGGCAGCTAAGATGGTAGGACTATGTGGCAGTAATGGCTTCTTGTGTGAATTGTGGTATAAGATTGCCAAGGATTTTAGCTGGTATCACTGCAATTGCTTACCCTCTGGTCTTACTTGCCATCAGACAGTTTTGCTCTTTGCACTGAACATGATAGTTTTCTTTTCACCAGTGCAATGCTCCCCTTAGTTAATGGTCCAGGTCACTCAATTTTTTCATCAGCCTTTTATACATTTGTATACAGTAGAACTACCTTTAACATAATTATTTTGTGAACTGAATCACGTGTCCTATACACACATATCACTTGTGTCCTTGAATGAAATTTTCACTCTGCAGTGGAGTGCGACCCAAAATACACAAATATCACTTGTGTCCTTGAATGAAATTTTTCACTCTGCAACGGAGTGTGCACCGATATACACACATATCACTTGTGTCCCTGAATGAAATTTTCACCTTGCTGCGGAGTGTGTACCGATATGAAAGTTCCTTGCAGATTAAAACTGTGTGCCGAACCGAGACCCGAACTCAGGACCTTTGCCTTTCATGGGCAAATGCTCTACCATCTGAGCTACCAAAGCGTGACTCATGACCCGTCCTCACAGGTTTAATTCCGCCAGTACCTCGTCTCCTACCTTCCAAATATCGCAGAAGTCAAATGGTAGAGCACTTTCCCGCGAAAGGCGAAGGTTCCGAGTTCGGGTCTTGGTCCGGCACACAGTTCAACCTGCTAGGAAGTTTCATATCAGCGCACACTCCGCTACAGAGTGATAATTTCATTCTGGAAACATCTCCCAGGCTGTGGCTAAGCCATGTTTCCGCAATATCCTTTCTTCCAGGAGTGCTAGTTCGCAGGGTATGCAGGAGAGCTTCTGTGAAGTTTGGAGTGAGTCCTCACCATTGTGGGTTGACCCTCAGTAAAACATTACAAATTCGTGATGAATGATATTTACTGGCAAGTGCTTTATAACGATTTACAGTGCCATATAATTTCTCATTCATGTCAATTGTGCTGGCCACATATTGAATTGTAGCGATGATTGTGTGTGTTTACCATTGTTAAAGTGTGTGACGCAATTCGATTACCATTTATGTATTAGGTCAAAATTAAAGTTAGGCTGGGGTTCCAGTTAGCAACAAACGAAGTCATATTAATCGAGAGTGTTTGAGTGTGCTTTCCAACATCGGATCTAATTGGGAAAACATGTCAGTAAGCTACAATGTGTCCAAAATTAAAGCAACAAACCGCTATTTTCCCGACCTGTGTCTAATTCACGATATAATCATACAAACTGTCAACCAAATGTCCGTACGATCCTGTTTTGCCCGGAAGATGGCATTCTGGTCAACGTACAACCAAGCCAACGATGACGTCAGGGCATCTATGAAACTAGGTAGTGTTTTCTCGGTAGCCCCACACCCGCAATCGCTGTGTACGCAGTCTCCGACGGTGCGGTATGGCACAGAGAAGATGCCTACCAGATTCAATTTAGTGGAGGGCCATAGAAAGAAAGGACGCAGGGGAGTATTAAACTGATTTGGCCCAATGGCTTACTGTGAATCGTTCTGTTGTTTTTCAGATGTGGCGATCATTTATTGAGACTAAAACTCTATCCTAAGACCAGGGCAAGGCCGACCACTTGTGACTTCAGAAGAGAGGACCGCTATTTGGCTGTTAGGACACGACGTTACTGCCTTCGTGCTACACAGCAACTCACATGTGAACTCGCAGCATCCACTGGACGTGTTGTATCAAGACAAACAGTTTGCAGAAGGCTTCGGGAGAGGGGCCTTTATTGTCGGAGACATGCTGTATATCTACGTCTGATACGTCTTCACAGAAGGCAACGTCTAGAGTGGAGTCATCAATATGCCACCAGGACTTTCGAACAGTGGGCCAATAGTGTTTTCACAGATGAGTCACAATTTAGTGTGGAGAGTTACTCTCGATGGATTCGTATCTGGAGAGAACGTGGAACACGATTTCGGAGTCCAAACATTGTGGAAAGAGACCGAGATCGATGAGGATCCCTAATACTGTGGGCAGAGATTATGTTTACACTCGAACCCCTCTTCATGAACTGATCTCAGGTGTCGTGACGATATCTTGGGATCTCATTTGCAGTTGTTGCGAGGTGCTGTGTGCCCAGACGTCGTATTGATGGACGATAATGCTCGACCTCACAGAGCACGTGTAGTTAATGTTTTCTTGGAAATGGAAGGTATTGCATACATGGCATGGCCTGTTCGCTCTCCTGATTTGAATCCCACAGAGCATTTTGGGATGTACTAGGAAGACAGCTTGCATCATGTCAGCGCCCACCAACCACTCTCCAAGACTGCCAGCAGCTCTGAAGGAAGGATGAGCGTTACTGCCTCAACATGAGACCGATGACATCATTCACAGCATGCCCCATCGTTGTCATTCCTGTATTGCTTCCAGAATAGGTCATACCCCATACTGAGCACATTAGCCATGTATGTACAAATCTGGTAAGTTGGAAGAAATTAAGAACATTTTTGTCTACCGTTTTGCGTATTGCAGTTGTTTGCGTTCTGTATTTTTTAACATTGTTTCTATTTTACTATCACCTGTTTATACTGTTTTGTGGCAAAATAAACGCAACCTTGCAACATTTCGTTTTGTTGCTATAATTTTGGATACCAGTGTATTTCATTACATTGTAAATTTGTGGAGGCCTTAATAATTTGTGGTGTATACTAGGTCTTTCTTCCCTAAGTGCTCCTAATTGGCTAATACATTATCAGAAACTTTCTTGTCATCATTTAATGCTGACGGGGCAGATATAGTTGATTCATACGTCGCTGTGTTAGTCATGTCGGTGGCAGCAGCTCACAGCTGCCCCTCACGAAGGCTGTCCCAGTGTTAATTAGATTACAAGTTGCGGCAGACAGGCACAGAAAGGTAGAAGCTGCACCACCATCTCTGCCACGTTTCATTACAACCTCCTAGTAGGCAATACCAGCGGATGCCTGAAGCTGTGCGATAGGTAATGGACTGCTGCCATCCCAGGCCTCCTCTGTGCCATGTTGTTTGGTCGCCTGCATGTGGTTGTTACAGTGCACCGCTACATAATAATCCAGCCACCACCACTGCTGGTGGCCTCCACATCACTGAAGACTTTAAAATACGTTTACCAAACTGTAAATGCTGTTCTGATACAGTGTATTTGGATTGAAAATCGTGTAGTACATTGTGCACATATTTTCTTTTCTACACACTCTTGCAGACGTAGACAGTACGTATTTCTTTACCACATAGACACAATTTACATGCATACATGGTCTGCAATAAACTCTCTCTCTCTCTCTCTTTCTCTCTATCTCCCCCTTACACATACAAAAATAACCATTTACACTAACATAAATGGGTCATATTCACATGCACACACATGCTATTTGTAAGTAAATACTTTCACCCTCTCTCTGTCAGTGGGGTTAATACCAAGAGTATGGGAGGGTCTCAGTCCCATCCTCAGAAATGACCCCATTTGGAGTCAAAGTCGTGTAGTATATGAAGAGTATGAGACACACGTTAGCTGTTTGTATTGAACATGTATGTTATTATGAAGATGTGGTTTAAAGATGACAATAACAAGGGTCATAGACAGTTACCAGAGAGTCTGCGCGCCATTTAGCACATATGGGTCTCTGAGAATAGGACATGCATCGTTCTACCCATTTTAAAAGATGTGTCGAGGAACTGAGCAAAATTATGTTACCTGTATTTGAAGAAAAGGTGTTGTACCTGGAAAAAGTTGTATACTGGTTAACTTTTTACCATATAGATCCTCATAACCTTACCTGTATCAGTCAAGGGGAGCTGAAAATAAGTTAGAATCAGAGTGAACTCGTTAATAATACAATGAGTTGTTTCAAATTCATTTATTGATCATCAAACTTAAAAGTAATTTTACCTTTTCTGAAGCAGACACAACAGTATTATGTTCGTATCCACACTTCTTGAGCTGGTGGCGGGCTGGACGTCTATACGAATGTGGGTCCCAAACAGGTTTATATGTGTAGATACCATGCATCCATGTGATCTTATTTTTGTCTTTGAGATAGATGATAGTTTCTGTATGGTTTGAAATAACATCACCATATCTTTGTATGATATGCCAGGATCATTCCAGAGAATTCTATAGGAAAGGCGTCTTAACCATAATGCCACCTTTCGTGTTTTTGTACACTGCATGTGGCTGAGAGGTTTTGGTGATGCTGTATTAATTGAGAATGTCGTTGTTACATATCCATCATTCCTGACAGTAGTGAAGGAGATACCTTTGAATAAAGACTGTCCTCATTCGTCATAGAAGCCTTGTGTGTCTACAACAGTGTTCATATTTTGTGGTGGCATCGTGAAATGATGGTATGTGATACAACACTTGTTCTTTTATACAATTTATTGCAAAATTTGTATGAGCAGCGAATAGTTAATCGCATGATCGAGCAGAACGAGAGCATATACTGTGGAGTCTGCTGGGAAGTTTTCTGAAGATTCGAATTCTGGAATTCTGTTCTTACAGTTACTGGACCAGATTTAAATGTCTTGTTCTGTTTTGGACAGTCTGTGATGATCACTAGAGCCAGCGTCATAAATTTTCGTGGGGTGAGGAGACATCCTTCTTCCTTAACATCTTCATCGTAAGGGCCTTGCATACATATTGAATGGTAGACTGTAGACATTTTGATTCCATTCCACCTGTAAGTTATCACATGATTGCAATTCTAAATTCCAGTAGGCTCTAGTGCTAGTTAATTTGCAATTGTCCAATACGTCAGAATCGTTTCTAACATTTTCTCTCCTATCAGTTTGAAATACTAGTATAATGAATCATGGTGTTTCTAATTAAGCTTATGTTTTAATAGTCCATATTTGCTTGGATGTGCTCCATGGCAGACGATATTAAAAAATCTCCCATAAATGGGAAGTTAATGGTAGATGAACACCTGTATTCAGAACTTTCAAAAGTTTAATGTTTTCCTGATCTGTTACAAAGATGTGGAGCGTCTTCCACACTACTTTTTCAATGATAATCTCATTCTCTTCAGTAGCTTCTTGAATGTATGAGTTATTATTTGTTGCACTTCTTACCAGATTAAGTTCTTCCTTTGTGTTGATAATAATTCTTTGCATGTCTCTGAATTAACCCTTCAGAATCTTAAGAAGTATGCATTCAATAAATCTCCTTTACTCCACTGCTATTTTGACTGCCAATTTTTCTGTGAACCGTACTGTGTTTTCCAACCGTTCAAGTCCAAGGCCAATGTGGAAACATACGTTTTAATGGTTGATGTTATTCGTACACTGCTTGCGTCGTAATCTCAGTTCTATGGAGTTCCTATCTTACTTTCTGAAAAAGGAATGCTAAAGCATTATGCGTAACCGTAGATGCCACTGTAGGGCCACTGCCATTTATCTGAAGGTGCTGGATAAGATTCCTGATCAGATCGATTTTGTTACATGTTGCCGAAGCATATGGCTTGTGCAGCAGGTATTAATGCTTCGGGAAGCAGAGGTGCTTTGTTGATGTTGCCCATTTTCTCGATTTTGTCTGAAATAAACTGATACTGCAGTGTTCATCTTTGGCAAGCCAATATAGAAGTCGTCACGAAAGCAGGTAAGTAAAAAATCAGTGCAATTAGAACGTCTATTTGTATGTTAAAGCCGACTTTGGAGTATTATTTTGAGTGACACCCTATGTGGCAGATTCGTGTACCAATTTCAGAATTCTAGATTCGCATGTTTTACTGTTTGTGTCGCTTCTGCACAATCTTTCATCAGTTGTATCAATAGTCATTTGTATTGTGATATATTGAGAAATTTCGAACATTTTCATGTACCATGATGATTTCGTAGTGTTCTTCTCAACTGTAGGCTTAAACTTATTTGTACTCCTTTAAAATTTTTGAGAACATTAGGTGTACCCTGGTTGGAAACAAGCGTTCTCTAATTTCATTGTGTAATTACGCGAAAAACAGGTTATTTTTGAGAATTTTCATAGCCTTCAAAATTATGTTTTTGAAAATTTACACCAGTTACCAGTACGAGTGTTATGGATAACTTATTTCGTAGCGAATCAGCGTTTGGGGTTCACAGTTACTGTCTGTGCCTAAAGTAGTCCGTGGTATTAAATTAGCGTTCGTGATTCAGTTACTGTAGCAGATACTGTAACTAACACGTAGCGTTACATCTAGTTTTCCCTTAAGGAGGAGAGTATATTTATCGTAAATTAACTCTACTTTCGAGTTTGTTAACAACTATAATTAAACTCAAAAAGTTTTAGGGAACTAGCAATTATCACTCAGGTTTTTTTGTTGCCTTTACAGAAACCTCGTTTTGTGTATCGTATTTGCTTCAGTTCTTTTAGGGAATCAGTACCCTTTTAGCTCAACAGACTGAAAGATAGAGAGCAGCCTTAATTTTAAGCTATTTTTGCACTCTCCTGTAATTGCACCAGCCACCTGGCAGCCAAACTCTAAATGCTGTTCTCGAACACGGCATGATTTGGTTGACCTTCGACAGCAGCTGGAAATCCCCTGGCTACCGACAAACGATTGACAGCTGCTGCGAATCGGTGTGCTGGAAGAGCTCCTGAAAGTCATGTACCTGTAGTACTGGTACTAAAGTACCTCTAGGACTATCCTCTCCTGTGGATCCTGTCTTCTCTCCAGGAAGTACGTGATTTGTCATTTCTCTTCCACTTGATTGTGAGTGGCGTTTCAATGGTAGAGCCAAGCGTCCTGTACAAGGTGGACAGGGACCATGGAAGACTCAGGTCGTTGAACCGATCCCTCTAACCAATAAGTTTGAGGTGCTCTCTCTCTCTCACTGAAACTGAAACTGATGTAGTGGGACTGTGAAAGTTCTGTCACAAGCTAGGCTGCCACTTCCTGGCCTTGTGCCATAGGGTTGAGAACTGGAGGGTCCTCCTAAGTAGGTCAAGTATGCGCTACTTGAGGCGTAGCGCCGTACACCGATCCTGCCTTGGAGGCGGTTAAGTGGGAGATGTGTCTCAGAGCTGGATAGTGACAGATGGTGACGCGAGATTGGACGGGCTCGTAGTTTATGTATCAGCCGATAGAGGACAGTATTGGATAGAGGACTGTGATTTAGTTTCAATTGTGCCCACTAGAGTGCACTAAAGTAATAGAATGTTTTTCATAAACTGTTCCTGTATTTTCATAAAGTGTTATTACGTCTTTTTGTGTACGTAAAATTTTATAAATGTGTTTTAGCAGTATGAATGATGCGTGAGTGTGGTTTAAGGTTAATATGAAGATAATTGTTTAACGAGTTATATAGTGGGATTTAGTGTAGGAACATTTCGAAGACGTATGGATGTGGGCAAAGGGAATTTTTGTAGAATAGATTTGTAAAGTAAGTTTATGGTAAAGGGAAATTTAATTCAGGTATAAATAACAATAGTAAATAACTTTATGCGTAAACAAAACTTCAGCATATTAGATAATTACGTCAGTAAAAAGTGCAGTCGTTAGGTTTATTATTTTGCGATTGGTTATTGATGAAAAGCGCGGACTGACGCGGGAAAATATTGTTTTGCTGTTGGCTGTTGAGTAAACTGACCAATGGCAAAGCAATATTCTTCGCGCGCCTTTCTCTACTGGTAGAGAAGACTTGGAGTATTTTAGAGAGGAGTCGGAGCCTAGCCATGAAACAGTTCGGACGTGTGTGGTAGTAGTTCCGATGGAAATGATAAGTTATCTAGCAGTGTTTCATACATCAAAAGTGTTCTATAGTGACGGCATAATTATTCCGATGGGTATGTAGAAATTTCGGAATTTTTAAGTGAATTTTGTGACGAGAAAAGACATAAATTTCGCGTGGCGTATTGAGCAGGTCGGTGGCTAAAAACTGTGACTACATTAGGTAACGACAGACTTAATATTTGTCGAGCACTCTCAATCAAAAACAATCCATATTTTTGTAGCTATTACGTTTTGGGGAAATGCAACACCATAAACTTGCTAACGTGAGTGAAAGGGATAGTGAGTGACTGTGTTAAGACTAGCACGGGCTTGGCAGTTATACTTGTTCACCCAAGTTTCAGAATATATTAATTAAGGACAAAATTTCCAACCTTTCATTTCGTGTGAAAACTTTCTCCCGAAACGTAGATTAGTGACTTTAATTGCAGCCTGGTTCACGTCGAAGTGCAGTAGGTTTCGCTCGGCTTCCCTACTGAATATCTGCTGAGACAATGTTCACAGGTAGGTGCAGGTTCATCGTAAAGGGACGGAAGGAATCGCGCCCCCGCTTACTCATCAGAGGTTGCTATCCAGGTAGCAAGTGGGGGCACAAAGGGTTTTATATTAAGCGACTTTTCATCTAGTCCGCTCCCCCTCCCCCCCCCCCCCCCCCCCACACACACACATGAGAGCATTAAAATCCTAGTAATTAACTGCCAAAGCAGTCGTAACAAAGTGCCAGAGTATTATGCGCTCCTGAAAAGCAGTGAAGCTCACATAATACTAGTCGCAGAAAGCTGATTGAAACCTGAAACTGATAGCAGTGAGATTGTTGGAGAAAATTTGAGTGTATATCGAAAGGATAAGTTAATGGGAAATTGAGATGGTGTATTTGTCACAGTCGACAAGGAACTCAAATCCACCAAGATATAAATTGAAGCTGCATGCAAGATTGTTTGGGCAAGACTCCGTACCAGGGGTAGACATCAAATGATAATTAAATCACTTCTATCGCCCACCAGACCCATCTCCTGATGTAACCAAAAGGTTCAGAGAAAACCTCAATTTGCTTGTATGTAAGTTCAAATCAATGGGACTAAGGTCATCAGTCCCCTAGACTTAGAACTACTTAAACCTAACTAACCTAAAGACATCACACACATCAATGCCCGAGGCAGGATTCGAACCTGCGACCGTAGCAGCAGCGCGGTTTCGAACTAAAGGGCCTAGAAACGCTCGGCCACAGCGGCCGGCTTATGTAAGTTCCCCAATCATACTGTAATCATCGGTGGAGACTTGAATCATCCAACAATTAACTAGGAAAATTACAGTTTTGTTAGTGGTGGACGTGATAAGACATCCTGTGGAACATTACTAAATGCCTTCTCTGAAAACTACCTAGAATAGATAGTTAGAAATCCCACTCATGATGGAAAAATGTTGGATCTAATGGCAACAAATACATCTGACCTCTTTAATGATGCCCACATCGAAACTGGTATCAGTGACCACGAAGCGGCAACAGTAGTGTAGTACAAAGAACAGATAAAACAAGTAGGAAGATTTATATGTTCAATAAACTAGATAAAAAATCGGTAGTGTCATATCCCAATGAGGAACTTGAAAGTTTCAGCATGGGTCAGGAGCATGTAGAGGAGCTGTGACTCAATTTTAAAAGAATAGTTGACCATGTACTGAGTAGATACGTATAGTAGAACAGTTCATAATAGGAGGCACGCTCAGTGGTATACAGTCACTCTAAAGAAACTTCTAAAAAAAACCAATGCGTAAGAGGTGTAAAGAAAATAGAGGGCTATGAACACATACTGAATGAAAAGTGTTTGGTTGTCAAGAGGGTGATGCGTGAAGTCTTCAATGAATAGCATAGTGCAATATTGTCAAATGATCTGTCGCGAAACCTAAAGAAATTGTAGTCATTTTTAAAAGCTGGTAGTGGCACCTAATTTAGAGTCCACTTACTTGCGAATGGGACAGTAACTGAAACTTAGAGTAGGAAAGCAACAGCCGAATCGCTTAACTCCGTTTTCAAATGTTCCGTTACATAGGAAAACCAAGGAGAAACGACCCTATTTAATCGCCATACGACTGAAAATAATGAGTGAAATAAGTGGTAGCATCAGTGATGCTGAGAAACAGCTGAAATCATTAAAAGTGAACAAAGCTCCAGCTCTCGATGTAATCCCTATCAAATTCTATACTGAATTTGCGGCTCACTCTTCTAACTACAATCAGTCGCATATCCCTGTGCCCAGTAGTTGAAAAAAAAAGCATAGACCACACCCATTTACAAGAAGAGTAGTAGAAGTGATCCACAAAACTACCGTCCATTGTCCATGACACCGATTTGTTGTTGAATCTTAGAACGTATTCTGAGCTCAAACATAATGACTTTTTCGAACAGAATGACCTCCTCCATGCATGGATTCCGAAAACAACGATCATGTGAAACCCATCTGACGCTTTCCTCACATGACACATTGAAAGCTTTGGATCAAGGGAGTCAGGCAGATGTAGCATTTCTTAATTTCCGAAAAGCATTTATTTGACTTGGTACCACATTTACGCTTATTGCCGAAAGTAAGATCATATGTGGTATCAAGCGAAATTTGTGGCTAGCTTAAGCATTTTTTGGTAGGGAGGACGTAGCTTGTTATCTTGGATGGAGAGTCATCGTCAGTTGTTGACGTAACTTTAGGTGTGTCCCAGAGAAGTGTGTTGGGACCCTTACTGTTCATTTGTATATTAAATAAAAAAAAATGTTCAAATGGCTCTGAGCTCTATGGGACTTAACATCTGAGGTCATCAGTCCGCTAGAACTTAGAACTACTTAAACCTAACTAACCTAAGGACATCACACACATCCATGCCCGAGGCAGGATTCGAACCTGCGACCGTAGCGGTCGTGCGGTTCCAGACTGAAGCGCCCAGAACCGCTCGGCCACACAGGCCGGCTGTATATTAAAGACCTTGCGGATAATGTTAATAGTAACCTCAGGATTTTTTTTATAGATGATGCAGTTATTTATAACGAAGTACTGTCAGAAAGAAGCTGCGTAGGTGTTCATTGAGATGTTGATAAGATTTCAAAGTGATGCGAAGATTGGCAATTTGTTCAAAAATGTAAAACGGTTCACTTCACTAAACAAAAATCGTAGTATCCTATCACTATAATATCAATTACTTACAGTTGGAATTGGCCAACTCATACCAATATCTAGGTGTAACACTTTGTAGTGATGTGAAATTGAATGATCACTTTTGCAAAGTCATGAGTAAAGCAGGTGGAAGACTTCAGTTTATTGGTAGAATACTGAGCAAATGCAGTCAGTCTACAAAGGAGATTGCTTACAAAGCATATATTTCACAATACATTTATAGGTCTTTGGTAAATAATTATCAGGTTTTGAAGTTCTTACACTTAGTAATATTCAGATCATTAAACCAGCTGTTCTTTCAAATTCTCTACCACCCTACCATTAACCTGTATCGTGCGCTCAGCTAAACGTACAGATCGTGTGTCCAGAATGGATTGTTTAGCCTTGCTGACTTTATATATTTTATCTATCTTAGAGTCTCTCTGACGATTATTTAAATTAACAATGACATGTTCTTCTTCCTCTTTCGTCTTCAAGAGTCATTCTATAGATTTACTAACTGGTTTAAAAGCTTGACTTCGTTCCACATGTCCTGTCATAAGCAATCGTATTTATTGTCGAAGGTCTTCCATGCCTTGGTGGCTATGTTCAGCCAACATGCTGTTACGTGCAAACCAGACACTGAGACAGTATGCATCTTATGTGGATTTTCTCATACAACAAAAACTGTTTCTGGATCATTAACCTTTACATCGCAATAAATTTAATACTAAACACTGAAGATGGCCACATAATAACCGAGATCCAGATATACAATAAACATCATGAGGACTGATTGCTGTACCCTCCACTGCTTGATCACTAATAAGGCCTATCCTTCTAGCAGTTTTTCAACTTCACCATGCTTCACAGTTGCTCATACACGTGGCTCACAAGGGCTGTACTGCTAGAATTATCTTGAACTTCCTTGGCAGCAAGTTTTTTATGGAGCAAAGAATCTGACTAGAATGGTTTCTGAGAACTTCATTGAACATTTGAATGTTTGGAGTAATATATTACTGACTTTCGTTCAGAAGTTCGATGCTATCATTTAACAACCTGGGTTTCGTTGACTGTTTGAATTTCCATAGAGTAACTTTTAAGACTTTCATATACGGATTCAATTTTTGCATCCCTGTAGGGACAAACGTTCTGTCTATGCAGCCTCCACCTCTTGGGCTGAGAGCCTGATATGCATGCGAAATTGTCCGTAGTGTAATGTATGCTGATGTACTTGCCTATTTCTCTAATGTACATGTTGAGTTAAAAGAAAAGTCTGGAAGTTTCATCTTTAGCATAGGTCGTTCAATTTTCTTGTTTCATAAACAAGCAGAAACCGATATTTATTGAAATTATTGATTGAATGTCATGCCAGTTTCTACTTGGTACATGAGTTTTAAATTCATATTGTCTAGTTTCAAAGCGATAATAAAATTTTCATTATTCCTTAACAACGGATTTGGCATGCTAGATTATGACTCAAACTAAAGATGTCAATGCCCGCATGATGACATGACCAAAACAGCTATATTTCCATATTTGATCCTAGTTTCCCACTGCAGCGTCGTCAAATATATGCACGCTGTTTTTTGCTGTATTCTATTGCATGAATGTAGTGAATGTTACACCATCGATGTCGTGCAATATTACATCTGTTACAAAAATTGGAAGTGGAAAGATTTTCTGAAAGACAATTATATTAAACATGTTTTGATATCCCACTTTCACTGTATTCCACTCAATGTATTTTTAGGGAATTTAACCGATTGTAAAAAAATATTAAAATACACAACGCTGGGTCAAGCTCATAGAACCATTCAAGCAAACAGAAAAAAAATTTCTAATTTACAACACACCCTGCACACCTGCTGAATTACTGAGCAACAACAAGGAAACAAGTGACTGGATGAATCCCTTGTCATGCCTACAGAAAGAAGACATCACTCTACACGAAAAAGTGAGAGACACACTAAGCACACTGACATAACACGCCAGAATTCGAAAAAAATGCGATAAAAAGTAAGGCCGAGTTCCTACATACACTCTTGGAGAAATAGTTTTGTTAAAATCACATCCAAAATCTTCTGCTTTGCATGAATGCAGTAATAAATATCAGTTTCTGTATACCAGTCCACATAAAATATGTAGCACATGTAACCCAGGCTTTTGGGTTTTCTAAGATCAGAGACAGTTAAAGATTTATATGTCCACCAGAATCTGAAGAGATATTTACAGTTTGTGACCAAGTTTTAAAGCGGAGAAACATGATAAAATATATCTGCTTACTACCAGTAGGTTATGAAATGTTATGACAGATTCAAGTTTTTGTACGTGTAACTAAATTCTGTGAAAAGTCATTAATGTTGGTGTATTCAGTACAATAGATTGAAGTATTAACAGTATGAAAGATTAAAGAGTAAATGACGGCCAAACATCGATTCTGTAATTCCATTATTTTGTTTAGTATGGAAGGACATGCCCCTACGTTTTGAAATAGCAATCTTATTTTGACTGTTTGTTTACGTTATCAAGAAACTATCAGTAGCTAGAAGCAAGATCTGTTTGTGAAAATGATTTGTTTCCATGAGCCTAATGTAAAACCAATGTGGATATCCTGAAAAAACAATTGATCTGAATAATAGCTGACTACTATACTCTATGAAAGAGTAAAAAGCATGAACTAATACTGTCTGTAGTGGCTGTTACGACTTTATGCTGAAAAGTATTTTGAATTTAACTGACATACTAGTTAAGTTTTTCCATGCAGCTTGATGCCGACTAAACGGCTATACGCCCCTACATATTACACGAACTTCTACAGCGATTGCCGAAGAGATTTTCTTTATGTAAACATTTTGCACTGAAGCAGTGTTTTAAATGTATATATTTTGCTCTTACGGCAATTCATGTAAGAAACTTCAAAGCCTACTTAATGAAGTATCCCGACATCTTTATGCAGAGTAAGAAATTAGTAGTGTCCTGTGGACGAACGTTTTGGTGAAGTTATAGCCGTGTGTGCACTGTCTAGTGATGCACCAGGATTGAGCCTTTTTTGCTTTCACTTGGTTCACGTTTCAGGTTTTTCTTGGTCTTCTGTGTGCAGATGTATCCTACGTGATATAGGGTATGCCTCACGTCTAAATCTGAAGTGGTGTAGCGACGATATCGTAATGAGTATTCAGAAAACCAGATCGGCCCAAGTGCTGTTTACACGCCTTTACCTGATGTAATTACATACCAATTAAAAGCATTTGTAAAGGACAAGGATAGACTCACATATGTAACGGAAAACTATTATGTTGCCAAGTAAAACGTGCAGAATAAGTAAATCTGTTCTTGCCGAGATCCGAGGGGACAAAAATCTGACCTGTTATTGCGCCATGTAAAAAACTATGACATCCTGCGAATTGAAAGTACTATATGGGAAGTAAAACGAGAGCTATGGGAACCATTTTGCGAATGTGTGCCTACTGTGACCTGTTCGTGAAAGTAAACATTTGAACCTATACAAAGTTGAGTTTTTGGTGTAAGTTGCTATACTACGTGATCAAAAGTATCCGGACACCTGGCTGAAAATGACTTTAAAGTGCGTGGCGCCCTCCATCGGTATGCTGGAATTCAGTATGGTGTTAGCTTACCATTAGCCTTGATAGCAGCTTCCACTCTCGCAGGTTGTAAGGTTTCGTGGGGAATGGCAGCCCATTCTTCACGGAGAGCTATCGATGTCGGTCGGTGAGGCCTGGTACGAAGTTGGCGTTCCAAAACATCCCAAAGGTGTTCTATAGGATAGAGGTCAGGACTCTGTGCAGGCCAGTCCATTACAGGGATGTTACTGTCGTTTAACCACCCTGCAACAGGCCGTGCATTATGAACAGGTGCTCGATCGTGTTGGAAGATGCAATCGCCATCCCCGAATTACTATTCAACAGTGGGAGGCACGAAGGTGCTCAAAACATCAATGTAGGCCTGTGCTGTGATAGTGCCACGCAAAACAACAACGGATTCAAGCCCCCTCCATGAAAAACACGACCACACCATAACACCACCGCCTCCGAATTTTACTGTTGGCACTACACACGCTGGCAGATGACGTTAACCAGTCATTCGCCATACCCACACCCTGTCATCGGATCGCCACATTGTGTACCGCAATTCGTCACTCCACACAACATTTTTCCACTGTTCAATCGTCCAACGTTTAAGCTCCTTACACCAAGCGAGGCGTCGTTTGACATTTACCGGCGTGATGTGTGGCTTTTAAGCAGCTGCTCGACCATGAAATCCAAGCTCTCTCACCTCCCGCCTAACTGTCATATACTTCCAGTGGATCCTGATGCAGTTTGGAATTCCTGTGTGATGATCTGGATAGATGTTCACTACCACATCGAAAACGGTGGACCTAGGGTTGTTTCGGAGTGTGGAACTCTCGCGTACAGACCTATGACACAAGTGGCACCCAATCACCTAACCCGTTCGAAGTACGTGAGTTCCGCGGAGTGCACCATTCTGCTCTCTCACGATGTCTAATGACTAGTGAGGTCGCTGTATGGAGTACCTGGCAGTAGGTGGCAGCACACTGCACCTAACATGAAAAGCGTATGTTTTGGGGGGTGTCCAGATACATTTGATCACATAGTATTTCTGTGAATGAACTGTTTCGCCAACACTCGAAGGAAGAACAAACGTTTGCTTAACTAAAACATATCCGGTAAGCAGTTGACTACTTGTGGTCTGTGGTGGAATGCTGGACGCCAATGGACTCTTCGTAGCGGCATCATCTTGCATTTATGACTCGAGAACACGTTATGCATTCCGCAGCTACACTCAAACCCACTGCTTCTTCACCGCGTGTACCAGTCTGGCAATACACTTAGTTTTCCAACTGACTGCTTTGCATATAATGTTGTTTGGAGAAGTTCAAATAACGTAAGGTGTCAATGAACGCAAAGGGAACGAATAACATGGACGCTAATACATAACGTGAGTTATTAACATTTGTAGTGAATTGACATAATGAAGACTACGTTGTGTTGTACGGCAGTCGCAGAACTTGCATCGTTTCACCGCGACGAAAAGTAATAAACAAAATAAAGCAAATAAACTTTAAAAAAGTTCCTGTCCCTTCGTAGGAAGCTTAATGTACCTCGAAAATAATAAATGCAAAAAGCATTTTAACTGTATGTGCCTAAACTTGATATCGAGAACAAAAATTCAGTACTTTTTATGTTTAATGTTCTTCTTTCAGCACAACCATCGTGCGTTGTGCTGCGGCATTACTGATTCTATTGTGCGATTGTTACACGTCTGCTGAACCTGTTGAGCATCCGACACCTACCTGAATGACCTCCTGGTCATCCTACAACGCCAAGTGTGTCCAGATAGACAAACCTTTGGTTAAGTCATACTGCCTGGGCTGCTACCACATTTCATTCTGTGTCATCACTCCTCATGCTTGGTCTCTATGCTGACAACGATTCCTATGTGTGGGCGCATGATATACTGTAGTACAGAATCAGTGAAAAATCTAACCATGAAGTTACTATGTGTTGAGAACCCTATACTAAAACGAAAAAGACAAGTCAACTCTAATGTGGACGAAACACAATATCCATTAAGTAAAAAAAAAACTGCCATTTGTTATCTTTGGCCTTATATGTATGTACAACGAAACTGTGTAAAATTTCTTGTGAAATAGATTTCTGAATTGTTAGTGTAAGTATGTGTAGTTGGAAAGGAGTATATGTGTTACAGACAGTTAACACAAACCATCCCACTACATGTTGAAAGGCGTCGCCAGATTGAGCAATGAACTGTGATAATGCCATTCAAGGGGGCTGTACGATGCCACACCTTCGAAAATTAAATGCACCGTCAACCATTCCCGAGAGAGAACGCAATGTTGTAAAAGTTAAACATAGCCTTGGAAACAAATGAGACTAGCTTTTACTAGTGAGCAAGCTTGTCTCCATCCTCTGTTCTCCTGTCATGTGGTAGACGCATGCTGTAATTAGGAGATGCAGTGTTTTGTTCATGTTTGTATATTTTTGTACAATATAAATGTATGTTAAAATGAAAACTCAATTTTACTAGAATATTTGTAACTACCTTATCCTAACCCATTTCTAATCTGTTTCAGCTTTAGCATCAGACGAAACAATCTGGAAGTCTTGATATGATAATGTAATTGATCAGCCAACACTAGTAGTGTGGTAATGGGAGCACGAGCGCTATTTTGTTATCAAATTGATATGCAAATTAATAAAATTGATAAATTATTTACCCAATCTCCATCCCTGGATGATTTCATGTGTTTTCCTCACCTGCATGTGGGGCCCCTGCCCATCCCCCCATCCCTAGCCCGCCCTCTTCCCTCAACCAACCCCTATATTGTCAGAAATTTCGAATTTTTTGGGGATCTCGAATTTTGGTAGGAATTTTAAAAATGGTTTTAATTTCATTGTCCCAGGGCTATGCTGATGCCCCACCACACGCCACCCATCCATACAGAAATTTGCGGGAAATTCAAAATGACGGTGCCCTTTCTGGGACTCAAAACCTAGTCCTACTAGATGGAAACCCAGGTGCATCTCCCAACACATGGAAACTGACAAGATGCATGAGAGGAAGGTTAGGTTATTGGCCTTTATTTATTTTGGTTGGGAAACTGAAGTAAAGGTTGGTCCTAATTACATAATTAATCATAAAGATCATGCCTAATTGCACAACTATATGCATAGGACGACACATAAACTCGCAATACAGCTCAAAAATTGACAATGTCATACAACTGGTGTCATCCTCCTAGGGAAAAAACTTCACAATACCACTCTAAACTAATGGCAGACCTACTCAAACTTTACCATTCATCTACAAGCTGGCAGGAAAAATGGATGGAGTGGAAGTTACTATCTTTTTTTTGTGGGAAATATGTTCAACTGACAAGATGCTGGTGATGGACATGGAGGAGTTTAATAGGTGTATTACCTGTAAGCATACAGCTAAGGACTGTATCTGTCGCTCTTTGACGTCAGAGTTTGCTACAAGCACCTATTCGACAATCATCCTGCTGCCGAGGTAATCGAGGCCAGTACATGCTACCACAACTGTTGGAAAATGCTTCACTGTTGCAATTACACCGAAATTGTAGTGAAAAAAAACAGCACTCGTAATCAATGGGTCATAATGCAACACATGTACTGGGGTTGGGTAAAATCGTCATAATAACACAACTACCTCAAAAACCGACACCAGAAGATTGCAGAGGGGTGGCAGTTGTAGCTGTGTCCTCCTCGATGGATGGTCGCGACCTAACAGTCATAGAGGTAGTCTTACCCTCCCTCCCTTACCACCCCTCATCCCTCATTCTCCCCAACATAAGTAGGGATAGAGGCCTGATATCTAGCCACTGCTGGTCCACAAAGAGATCTCACTGGTGGTACTGATGTACTGTCTATAGTCAGTGGAAATCAGACACAGACAAACAAAGGACAAGAACGTGACACTTCATGCAATCGTTTAAATGTATTACTCCGAAAGACTGGACCCCTCTGAAACATCAACGATATTCTGGAGAACTCTCCAGATCGCTTTTTCAAACATCCCCTGCTTGGAGAAAAGGCAGCTGCCTCCACTGCCTCTGCCGGCCACAGCCTCCACCCCACTGTATCTGAAAGCAGACTCTTCAGTCAACTGCAGCCTACCGCCTTTCCTTCAGCAGACGAGCAACACTCATCCCACTTTGAGGCAATAGTCGTGCGCCACCACAAAAGGAAGTAAAGCCAACCAAACAATACGAGATAAACGAGGGCATCCCCAAGTACAACTTTTTTGTTTGTCTATAATGTGTCAACTTCGCACCATCCCACATGCCGTCACCTTGCTCAGTTGCCCCTGCGAACACACACACACACACACACACACACACACACACACACACACACACACAGGACTGTCCCCCACACCACCCCCTGCAAGCGCCCACTGTTCTGAATGTGAAAACACTTCACTCTAACAATTGTATTTAACGTCAACGCACCTCCTATAAGGGAGCATCTATTAAAAAGGAAAACACAATTTCGATCCTTCCTCTTTCCACGAAAATAGGCGCAGTCCATTTTCTTTTAGTTTTATGAGCTCGTCTACAGGAATACAGTCCACATCTCGTTTTCCTGCGACATCCAATTAAGTGAACGAAACTACAGCAACGCCGCCGATTACAGATGACCAGACCGCAGAGGGCAATAAATGTTGATCCTGCATAAAATCGGAGAAAACTTCCACTGTTATGCTGCGAAAACTGCCGATCTCAACAGAATATCCTCGTTATTTGAAACCGTCATCAGAACGAGAGTTCAAACTCTGAAGAAAAAATAAATATGTTAAGCAATGTCTTTCAGCCTGATGATAAATTACATTACCAGAGAGGTACTCTCACGGTCAGTTCAGTGTCTGCAGATAAACTGTCATGCATGTGTGTATTACAAACATTTCAGACATGGGAAGTAACATTACAGAATACTGTCTTTCATACCATTTGCTCACATGTCGGAAAAAACACAATCATCTTATGTTCAAGAACAACAAGCTATAAGTAAAGAGGAAATGTTATTTTGTACACCGTGGCAGGTCCCATTTTATCAGTGTGTTATTATATCACACACTGGCGTTTGCAAATCACATCATGAGGGCCTGTCTTGTAACAGAACGTCCTATAAGATTTTACCGTGTCTCGTTCTTCCAGTTCATCGAAACCAAATACCGTCTGCATGCTTATACACTCCTGGAAATTGAAATAAGAACACCGTGAATTCATTGTCCCAGGAAGGGGAAACTTTATTGACACATTCCTGGGGTCAGATACATCACATGATCACACTGACAGAACCACAGGCACATAGACACAGGTAACAGTGCATGCACAATGTCGGCACTAGTACAGTGTATATCCACCTTTCGCAGCAATGCAGGCTGCTATTCTCCCATGGAGACGATCGTAGAGATGCTGGATGTAGTCCTGTGGAACGGCTTGCCATGCCATTTCCACCTGGCGCCTCAGTTGGACCAGCGTTCGTGCTGGACGTGCAGACCGCGTGAGACGACGCTTCATCCAGTCCCAAACATGCTCAATGGGGGACAGATCCGGAGATCTTGCTGGCCAGGGTAGTTGACTTACACCTTTTAGAGCACGTTGGGTGGCACGGGATACATGCGGACGTGCATTGTCCTGTTGGAACAGCAAGTTCCCTTGCCGGTCTAGGAATGGTAGAGCGATGGGTTCGATGATGGTTTGGATGTACCGTGCACTATTCAGTGTCCCCTCGACGATCACCAGTGGTGTACGGCCAGTGTAGGAGATCGCTCCCCACACCATGATGCCGGGTGTTGGCCCTGTGTGCCTCGGTCGTATGCAGTCCTGATTGTGGCGCTCACCTGCACGGCGCCAAACACGCATACGACCATCATTGGCACCAAGGCAGAAGCGACTCTCATCGCTGAAGACGACACGTCTCCATTCGTCCCTCCATTCACGCCTGTCGCGACACCACTGGAGGCGGGCTGCACGATGTTGGGGCGTGAGCGGAAGACGGCCTAACGGTGTGCGGGACCGTAGCCCAGCTTCATGGAGACGGTTGCGAATGGTCCTCGCCGATACCCCAGGAGCAACAGTGTCCCTAATTTGCTGGGAAGTGGCGGTGCGGTCCCCTTCGGCACTGCGTAGGATCCTACGGTCTTGGCGTGCATCCGTGCGTCGCTGCAGTCCGGTCCCAGGTCGACGGGCACGTGCACCTTCCGCCGACCACTGGCGACAACATCGATGTACTGTGGAGACCTCACGCCCCACGTGTTGAGCAATTCGGCGGTACGTCCACCCGGCCTCCCGCATGCCCACTATACGCCCTCGCTCAAAGTCCGTCAACTGCACATACGGTTCACGTCCGCGCTGTCGCGGCATGCTACCAGTGTTAAAGACTGCGATGGAGCTCCGTATGCCACGGCAAACTGGCTGACACTGACGGCGGCGGTGCACAAATGCTGTGCAGCTAGCGCCATTCGACGGCCAACACCGCGGTTCCTGGTGTGTCCGCTGTGCCGTGCGTGTGATCATTGCTTGTACAGCCCTCTCGCAGTGTCCGGAGCAAGTATGGTGGGTCTGACACACCGGTGTCAATGTGTTCTTTTTTCCATTTCCAGGAGTGTATTTGACATTTTTGCCCCATAGCTCCTCTCTACCGACATGTCTGTAAGGTTTGTATCATAAACAAGACAGTCAATCGCAATAGCAGCAAATTCCTGCATTCTAGTTTTGTAAGAAATTTGATCGTTGCAGCCTGTTTCATGCAATCTACACATATGTTGCGAGTAACACTATCATTTCGAGGTTCCATAACGAGCTACAGACATAGACAAACTAAAAATAGAGCAATTGTATTGCATCTGTAGAATATTTGGTCTTGGGGAGTACAGTGCTACACTATACCGTCCGATTAGTTTGCTGGTCTATCTCGTACGTAAGAATATTACTCACGAAGGACTGTCTCCCTCCTGACAACGGCCATCTAGCACACAAAATACCGGAAATAAGACGATCATGTGCCGTCATCAAGGATCTTTAAGAGTATAAAAGGAGGAGTGACAGGAGTAGCAAGATGCCATGATTTGTTGCTATTAGTGGAGAATCTATGCAGTATTGTTATGAAATGTTGGTAATATAACAGGATGAATTTCAATATGCTTAAATCCCCTACAGAATCGTTTTTCGAAGAGTTTTCTGCTATTTGCAGGGCTGTAGTGCTGTTGAAAATAACGTAGAAGTCGTTGAAAACGAAAGTTCGAGTTTGGAACTATGCATGCATAGTCTCTATATGTATGTGCGTAGAGCTGTCAGTGGCAGAGAGTCAAATGTATAACTTGCTAACTGTTCACCTATAAAATACGTTTCCGGGAGTGCACACTCTGCAGGTATGGAGGAGGGAAACTCCCACGTTCTAGGATGCAAAGTGCAGTCGACACACAGTCAACTAACGAATAACTTATTACTAGGATAAAAAGTACCCGAAATCTACAATTTGCAGATGTCTTGACATGATTGTGAGGATGTTTAAGGGTATTGGAAGGTGTAAATAAAAGTAACAAAGCTCATGTTCTAAGCAATAAGAGCATACACTTATGGTGAAAAAATGTCAGAGCAGCAGTAGAAAGCAACTCTGTACACGTATCAACTCCCCGTTACAGACTCCTACATTGTAGAGTGGAAGTCAGATGAACAAGTAGAACTGTGCCACACTTTGACTTTCCATCAACTGTATCGCTACATGAGTCTGCAGACAATATCTCTTATGTGTTCTAGCAGTTCACGGATTTGTTTCCAGACTACAAGTTTCCAATCTGCACCATTCGTTGAGTGTCCTCTAGGTACGAGGAGATTGTTACTATACTTTTCATGATCTTCTTATCCAAAATGCATGCATTTAGATCATCGGAAAGAGGGGAATTCTTACGAATCTTGAGCGGGCTATTGTATCGTACACGCAAATATCCTCGTATAAAGTCGAACAACGCATGGGTATGCCAACAATATGACCGTATACATGCAGATAAATATCGGAAAACTATGAAAAAAAGACACAAAATGGGTAAATTTGGGAACTGAGGTGGGTTAGGGGTATCTGGACACTGAAGACCGAGAAAAGCTTAAAAATTTATGCTCTATCTGCATTCAGTTTTAACCCTCATCCTCCCCCTAAAAACTACATGGATTTTCGTAACACATACTTCAACAGGAGTGACGTAAGTATGACACAGAGGCGCTATATTAGAGCAAGCGAAACATTCGCATCCCAATCCATAATCATGTTCTCACATATGTAGTCATATATAGATATTACCAAGTCACGGTTGATCCTCACAAGCCATGTTTTCCGTAAGTATTAAGGAGAAGAATCAACGCAGCCATTCCCTAGAGTTTTCTGTAGGAAAGTGGATCGATGCCACATATATCATCTTTAATAGCGTGGGGGAGGGTGGAGGGGTGGGGGTGGGTGGGGGGAGATGTACTCTAGAGACGTGTAGTTAGGAGAAAAGTGCTTTAGTATCTTACAAATGAGCAAAAATACCTAACATCAGATCATGACTTCTTTGTGCAAAAGGAATGTTACCAGAACCGTGGCGATGCTACTACAAACAGCAATATGACTGTTACATCTCCTTTGGCTAGTGATCGTGGTACTTACTACTTTGTGATAAGTTGCTGCTTCTTCGTGTGCATTTTCATGCAGCAGGGCGTGGGTAGTACCTCAATGTATCAGGTATCGAAAATATTCACGTCGGTTTTTCCTCGTCTATTTTCTAGTGAGACATAGCTGCATCCGTCGAAACCGGTACTACTGCTAATAATAGGCTCAACTGACAATGGAAGTGTGAGTGAGGGTATGTACGTTTACGACTTAAGAAGACATGTAAAATCCATTAATTTCCTAAGAGACAGAACAGCAGTTTCGTGACTCCATTCTAGTTGGTTTATAAGCAGCTCAGGAGGCAGATATGCACTGAGAATAGTGTAGAAGGAAGTAATTTTATCATTTTTAAGTTTGTCAGCGTAGTGATTGGGGTAGGAAACTTGCAGGGTGGTTGTGTGTCTGATGCTGGACAAATAGATGTATTAGAGTATTAAGAGCATTGCACTGCATGCGACTAATAATTCGGAAACCATTTGGCTTTAACGATACAGCATTTTTTGGTGCAGAACCATGGAGCCATAGGAGTGTCTTTATCTTCTTCAGTCATTTCTCTCATGCCGGTACCTTCCTGGTACTGACTCCGGACAATGGAATAGTACTTCAGAATGGATATCACAGTTGATTTATGTGAAATTTTTCAAACTCCATCTACCTGGAGCTCCATCATGTTTGAACCACACGTTTCTTCTTAACTGTCTGCTATATCACCAAAACAATCTTATATCTACTATACACCGATAAGAGGTGCTAGCCTCCCCAACATACTTGCATCAGGATGGATCTTGGGCCTATCGATGGGTACTGTGGGTAAGACTGTTGCGGAACAATCTGAACAGCAGTTACGAACTCAGCTCTCCCTGTTTCTTCACAAGACGTGGAATGTGGAAGTGTATGATCATCGTACTTTGGTCAGGTTCAGAATAAACTGACAGGGAGGATTGGTCAAGGACAATGCGTGAGGGATCTGTCAATCTCCAACTTTATCCTATGAATGCGAGAATACTCTGCGACACTCAGCCTCACAGGGGAAGGCGCCCAGTCGTAATCGTAAATTCTGCACTATGACTGATGTGCTGGAAATATGTAGATAAACTACTTGCATTGGCATAGGACCTGTCTGGTATGCTTTGGTGTATATGGCTGACTGGTCCTACTGCACAGTCATCTATCTGCATTCGCAATGTAGTATATGGTACTTGCAAAGTAGTGGATGGGTGATTTAGTGATGATGCAGAAGTTGGGAATCATTCTGCTTTGTCACTGTCCGGCGTCGAAATTACGCAACAACTGGTAAAATTGCTAAAATTGATCGTACTGTCAACTGCTGTGCATTACAATACATTGTCCCATGTCAACGGTGCCTTTCCCCATGTCATCTGTCCGCTAGTATGCTGTTAATTACCGCATAATGATTGACTGACACCGCTTGGTTGAGATAGAGAGAGCCTTGGCAGAACATTGGGTATCTGCTACTCGTCACTGTGGAGCATGGGATTAAATATAGAGGCTATCACATACAGGCAGTTGTTTGGAAGCGTTCCTCAATGCTGCAGCCTCATCCCATTTTCATACTTTGTGACATTCTCCCCATGTTTCTTTTTCATTTTTTTTTTGCACAGTAAGATAACAGTAACTCAATTTTATACGTGTTGTAAAAAGCACATTCCAGCGATGGTCAACATCAGAACAGTAGTCGTACTTGACTGTAAAATGAGGAAAGAATGCTCTTCGAAATGGAACACCGAGACATCCACTACTCATCGCTGTGGGAGAACGGATTAAATGTATAGGTCATCACCTTTGGATAGCCACTGGAAACGCTCTACAATGCCGCAAATCCTTCCAGTTTCCATATGTTGTCATGTCTTAGACATTTTTATCAATGATAAACATCAGCTCCGTGTTTTATTTCTACCAACCTGTGTGTTCTGGGAGCTGCGTAGTTTACACCATGCGATGTTCAGCTTTCTGTGAAAGTCATTCCATCGAAACGTTTTAATGTCGGTTTGGCACCTTACACAGACCTAAAAGTCATGGTAGAAAAGCAGAGTGTATGACCGTCTACACGGTTGTCATCGTACACTGCTTTCATGTGTTGCGGCTGAAAATGCATCAAACTGCGTATGAAGGAACAATACTGGAGCCCTCTTAGTGATTCATAGTCTGTTGGATACGGTCTTCCTGCGGTACAGTCAACAAATCTTTATGCAGGTCTATGCAAGTGACTTAGACCACTCGCCACCTGCTCCAATGGAGTGATACGTGTATATGTAATAAGCTCGATGTCAACATGCAGATGGTATTTGTTTTTCGGTGTATTGGGACAGACACGGTAATATCTTATAGGAGTTCCTATTACAAGGAGTGGTACAACTGGTTGGAGTTTGGATGCATATAGGTCTCAAAACTACATCGATTTTGCTCAGAAACTGATAGAAATGGGCTGTATATGTTCTCTCGGATTCACGACCATTTTTATTATTATCGTTACGATTGCGTATTTAAAAATAGGTTTTACTACAAGTCCTAAATTTGTACTCTGTAACACTAATTATAAAATAGACAACACTTGAATATTAGCTCGCTGTGGAGCCTCGAAGTGATAATGTTTTTCCCAATTGCTAGACACAGGTGGTGATGACCAAATTGCTTACAAAACTAGAATGCATGAATCTGCGGCTATTGCGAATGATTGTCTTCTATATGACATCAACTTCACAGACAAAACGGTAGAGAGGAGTTGTGGAGCAAAAATGTCAAATGTAAGCACGCAGATGGTATTTTGTTTCGATGTACCAGAAGAGGGAGGCATGATAAAATCTTATAGAAGGTTCTATTACAAGACAGACTTTCACGATTTGCTTCGTAAACGCCAGTGTGAAATAGCAGCACACTGGCAAAACAGGACCTGCCATAGTCTACAAAACAGCATTGTCCTCTTGAATTATAGCTTGTTGTAGTCGAATGTGAAATGATTGCGTTTTTCCCGAAATGTGAGCACATGGCGTGAAAAGCTGTATTGTGTAATGTTATTTCACGTGTCAGAAATGTCTGTAATACACACATGAATGACAGTTTATTTACAGACTCTAATTTGAATTCGAGAGACGCTCTTAGGTACTTGAATTTATCCATCAGGCTGAAAGACATTGTTTAATATAGATGTTTTTTCTTTGGTGTTTAAATTCTCGGTTTTCTTTACCATAATGACGGTTTCGACATAATGAGGACATTCTGTGGTGATTGGCAATTTTCACAGCAAATTCGTGGAATTTTACAGAGGGTGTACATGTATATGCCTCTACAATCTGGTCATCTATAATCGGTGGCGGTGCTGTAGCTCTTTTCACTTCACTGGAAGTTGCAAAATAATGAGATGTGCATTGTATCCTTGCAGTTGAACATAAAAAATATACCGATTTTGCTCATAAAACTAAAAGAAAATGGACAGCTCCTACTTGCAGGGAAAGAGGACATTTATCACTGCGATTGTGTCTTCCATTTTAATAGATGCTGGCTTATAGCAGGTGCGTTCATGTTAAATACACCGCTGGCCATTAAAATTGCTACACCACGAAGATGACGTGCTACAGAAGCGAAATTTAACCGACAGGAAGAAGATGCTGTGATATGCAAATGATTAGCTGTTCAGAGCATTCACACGTGGTTGGCGCCGGTGACGACACCTACAACGTGCTGACATGAGGAAAGTTTCCAACCGATTTCTCATACACAAACAGCAGTTGACCGGCGTTACCTGGTGAAACGTTGTTGTGATGCCTCGTGTAAGGAGGAGAAATGCGTACCATCACGTTTCCGACTTTGATAAAGGTCGGATTGTAGCCTATCGCGATTGCGGTTTGTCGTATCGCGACATTGCTGCTCGCGTTGGTTGAGATCCAACGACTGTTAGCAGAATATGGAATCAGTGGGTTCAGGAGGGTAATACGGAACGCCGTGCTGGATCCCAACGGCCTCTTATCACTAGCAGTCGAGATGTCAGGCATCTTATCCGCATGCCTGTAACGGATCGTGCAGCCACGTCTCGATCCCTAAGTCAACAGATGGGGACATTTGCAAGACAACAACCATCTGCACGAACAGTTCGACGACGTTTGCAGCAGCATGGACTATCAGCTCGGAGACCATGGCTGCAGTTACCCTTGATGCTGCATTACAGACAGGAGCGCCTGCGATGGTGTACTCGACGACGAACCTGGTTGCACGAATGGCAAAACGTCATTTTTTCGGATGAATCCAGGTTCTGTTTACAGCATCATGATAGTCGCATCCGTGTTTGGCGACATCGCGGTGAACGCACATTGGAAGCGTGTATTCGTCAAATCCATAGTGGCGTATGACCCGGCGTGATGGTATGGGGTGCCATTGGTTACACGTCTCGGTCACCTCTTGTTCGCATTGACGGCACTTTGAACAGTGGACGTTACATTTCAGATGTGTTAAGGCCCTACACTTCATTCGATCTCTGCGAAACCCTACATTCCAGCAGGATAATGCACGACCGCATGTTGCAGGTCCTGTGCGGGCCTTTCTGGATACAGAAAATGTTCGACTGCGGCCATGGCCAGCACATTCTTCAGATCTCTCGTCAATTGAAACTGTCTAGTCAATGGTGGCCGAGCAACTGGCTCGTCACAATACGCCAGTCACTACTGTTGATGAACTGTGGTATCGCGTTGAAGCTGCATGGGCAGCTGTACCAGTACACGCCATCCAAGCTCTGTTTGACTCAATGACCAGGTGTATCAAGGCCGTTATTACGGCCAGAGGTGGTTGTTCTGGGTACTGATTTCTCAGAATCTATGCACTCAAATTGCGTGAAAATGTAATCACATGTCAGTTCTTGTAAAATATATTTGTCCAATGAATACCCATTTATCATCTGCATTTATTCTTGGTGTAGCATTTTTAATGGCCAGTAGTGTACAATTCCTACAGTAAAATGTTTTCAGATTTAGAACGGTGGGTGCTTGCAGGGAATGGTGTGGATGCCGTAGAGAGAGAGAGAGAGAGAGAGAGAGAGAGAGAGAATGTGTGTGAGTGTGTGTGTGTGTGTGTGTGTGTGTGTGTGTGTGGAGGGGGGGGGGGTTGGTCTCTGGAGATAGCTGTGCTTCGGACAGGGGTCGGCGTGTGGAGCGGTGCGGGGCTGCTACATTTTAGACGAACAAAAAACACTCCTTCCAGATACAGTGGGGTGGGGGCTGTGGTCGGCAGAGACGGCGGAGGCAGCTGCCTGTTCCTCAAACAGTGAACGTTTGGAAGAGCAGTCTGGATAGTTCTCCAGAATATCGTTGATGTGTAAGTAGGCTGTTTAGATTTTTATGTTGGTAACGCTACGTAGGACGATCTGGACGTGTGTCCATCAGAGACAGTAAATTTGTCATGAACTGATATACATATATATTATGACTTTTGAACACTATTAAGGTAAATACATTGTTTGTTCTCTATCAAAATCTTTCATTTGCTAAGTATGCCTATCAGTAGTTAGTGCCTTCAGTAGTTAGAATCTTTTATTTAGCTGGCAGTGTTGGCGCTCGCTGCATTGCAGTAGATCGAGTAACGAAGGTTTTTATGAGGTAAGTGATTCATGAAAGGTATAGGTTATTGTTAGTCAGGGCCATTCTTTTGTAGAGATTATTGAAAGTCAGATTGCGTTGCGCTAAAAATATTGTGTGTCAGTTTAGTGTTGATCAGAATAAGTAAAGAGCGAAATGTCTGAGTAAGTTCAGTTCTGCTCAGCTGTTTGAAAATCAAATAACGTAAGGGGTTTATCAGCGCAATCATCCATAAATTTTTCTAGGGGAAGGTTTCATATGTCGACCCTTAGCCGAGGATACCTCACTGGAATCTTCTGATTTTTACTTGTAGTTTGTGTGATCAGTGTAGATATTGTTTATTGCTGGAGCGTTATTGTAGAGAGAATTTCCTTTGTAGTTGTAGTTTTTCATTGTTGTACAGTAAAACAGTTGTGGTATGCATGTAGATTCGCACCAAGTATTTTGCAGCTGCGCTTGCAATTACAGTAGAGCGTCTATTATCCGAACGTCGGTCAACGGAACGACTGCTTAACCGAACTGTGTATTCGCTCGCACCTGTTACTCTCCCACCCTACCGTCCATCATCCCCCTCACTCCCAAACCAAGTTTCCCACATTAGTCGCAGCACTGGGCCACCGCTGGCGGAACATTGCTTCTAATGGGGCCTTCACAAGGCGCTGCTGACCGGCCAAGCCGCCAGTCGCTGTGTTTCAACAATCAGCACACTTCTGTCGGCTTGGCACTGGCAGTAGAGGTAGTGGCAGTATCAAAGCTGTTCACACCAACAGCTGCGCCAGCTTAGAGTTGAGGCGTGCCACTCCGCGCAGTTTGAAGGATTGCGCGCCCCCAAGAAGAGCTTCTCACAGTGCAAACAGTCACCTTCTGTTCTCTGTTACGACCACTTGTGTGCTGCTGCGTGAAGAAGTGAACTTGACGATACAAAATGCTTAAACGTAAACGTGTTGTCCTTTCTATGAGGGACAAGTGCGAGATTATTAAAAGGTTAGAAGAAGGTAAATCTGCAACCACTTTATCCAATTTCAATTTTGTATACTATGTGTATTGTTGATGCAAAATACGTATGTAATATGTATATGTTTTTGTTTAATAAACTGTGCCACATACTATATATTCCTACTGAAGTTGCCTTTGTATGTTACTTTGTAATACTAAAAGAGATGCCTGTTTTTATGAATAAATTTACTGTGCAGTACTTCATTTTGGCAAATAAACATGTACAAATCGATTATCTGAACAAACCAGTTTTCCAAACACCCATGTCTCCCAATTACTTCGGATAATCGACGCTCTACTGTAACTAGATATTATTTACAGTGCTATGTTAATGTGTTTTCTTATTTTTGCTCTTCAAATTGTGCTTTTCTTGTTATCATGTGAAATACGTGATAATTATGGCGTGTGAAAAACGTAACACTAGGCTCCAAAGTAAACTGAGAAATTATAGTGACGACGAACGTAGCTTATCAGCACCACCGTGTAATGAATAACAGACATTCAGAGTAGTAATTTGGTAATTGTGCATAGGGAAATGGAGCGGGCGGCAAATAATGGTGTAGACAGTGAAACAGTTAGTGAACAGAGAAGCATTATCGATCGATCGGTGGGCAACAGCTTGCCTTAGGATTCCGAAATGACAGGACACAGTCTTGCAAATACTGTAGATTCAGGTTTTGTGTCCTCACCGTTTTCTCAAATAAGTCAAGACACATTTTCTGCTTTTCAAAATGAGAATATTGCCGGTTCAAATGCACTGCCAAATAGCACTGAGGAACATGTTTCAGACACCAGTGCATTGTTATTACAGTTAATGCAAGAAATGGGGCAGAGGCTACAAAAGTTAGACACAAGGCTTGAACAAAATCAGAAACAAATGGGACAAAATCTTCGACAGCTAGACACAATGGAACAAAATCTTCGAAAGTTAGACACAATGGAACAAAATCTTCAAAAGTTAGACACAATGGAACAACACCAGAGACAAACACAGCAACAGCTTCAAATGTTAGACACCACGCTTGAACAAACAAGTGAAGGTTTAACTGCTGAGTTACTTAGAATCGAATCTAAATGTCTGTAATGACGTAAAAACACAAATTTGTGAGCATTTCCAACCTATTTCTTCCGTCATGAAAATGCTTTACAGAATCACGAAGCAGCCAACTGCAAACTATTGTTCATGAAAATCATCACACCTGCAAGATCAAATTGACTCAGTTGCATCTACTGATTCAGTTACGCACCTTGCAAAAACTCAGGAAAACTTAAAGGACACAGTAGATACGTTTTCAACACAAATGGACACTCTTAAACTTGGTTCAGTATAACACACTGAGGAAATCAGTTCATTATCGGAGAAAGTAGCCGAACTTTTGGGTCAGTTCACTAACTTATCTTCAAAGGTAGATGATGATCTGAATGACCAAGACCCATAGCCTTCACTGACACAGAAGAGCATGAATAAATTAAGAAATTCAAACAAAATCAGAATCAAATTAATACGTAACACAAAAGAGAAATCCGGGAAGTACAAGATCAGTTGGCACAAGTAATACAAGAATTACATATTTCAGAGGAGACTCGCGCTCCAACACGGGAAGAGGGACTTAGAAATACAGAAAAGCCACAAAATAATAACACAGGGCATTTCGGAAATTATGAAATAAATTAGCAAGGTGCACCGAATTTTGAGATGGAACCGGCGACACGACGTAACAATGACCGATATGCGACTCGCGAACACGATGACTTTGACTATAAGCTGTTCATTACTACACGTAAATTCAAAACATTTAAGAACTCTGGCAATGACATTCATCCACAAGCGTGGCTTCATCAATTCTCTCATTGTTTTCCTCCCAACTGGTCATTGGAGCACAGATTAGAATTTATGTGTGGCTACTTAGAGAATGAACTAGCTGTAAGAATGCGATCGGTCATTCACGATTGTCACAGTGAAGGAGAATGTTATCATGCCTTCCTCTCAGCATATTGGTCTCAAGCTACACAAGACCGAGTAAAACATAGCATCATAATTATGAAACATTTCGAACAATTTGAATTTTCCAGTCTTGTGAAATATTTTGAAGACATGTTGCACAAGAATCAGCACCTGTCAAACCCATACAGCCCTCAGAACTCATCCACATTTGCTTAATCAAATTGCCTGAACATTTACGACTTATTTTGGCAGGACGTTTCAAAGACGACATTGAAGCTTTTCAGGGTCTCTTACAAGAATTGGAAATTGACAGTGACAATCACAGGACGTGAAAACAGGAACACAACAATTACAGGCCACATCCTTCACAATTCCGCAATGAAAGAAATAATAACTGGACACGACAAGGCTATTCTTCCAACGTAAATCGTGACCAAAATAGACACCACCTGTATGAGAACCGTTGGCAGAGTAGCAATAGTTACAGAGAAAGATCGCATTTCCATAGTAATGACTATGGCAGAGACACTCAGAGAAACAGACAATATGGGAACCAAAATAATTATCATCAAGGGAGGGAGACAGAATAACTTCAGGCGCAACGGTCCACCATGCAGTGATAATTCAGGGAGAAATTCTCCACCACTTAACTGACAAGAAAGAAACTACAGGAACTACCGACATGACGACAGACGATATAATCGTAACGACAGATTTGAATTGCATCAGAACTGGCGAGATTTAAACAGAGCAGGGCACTCTCGACAAGGTGACTTTGTAGAAGTTAGGTCTCCTAATCCCAATAATGACGCGCGCCAACAAAGAGACAGACAATGACTCGCACTGCAGGCAGCCACGTGTGCCGGCTGGCTCAGAGAAAAATAACATAGACGCTAACATTGAGAAAAATTCCAGTATTCTTTACCGACGTATACCACATGATAATTGCGTTGAAGTTGAAACTCTGCGTACTAGAGAGGGTAAAGAATTGCACCACATTCCACATATAAAACCGTTTATTGAAAGATAACCTGCTTTTTAACTTAATCTTTGCCATAAAATTTTTCACTTCACGTTACTAGTACAATTTGTCACATGTAGAAACTGTTAACATGCAGCTATGTTTTAAAGTTAACTATCCAGTCTAGAACCTAGGGAACATATTTAAACAGTAATTACGAATGCATTGTTATTGTGAACAGACGACACAGTGTTATTGTGTGTGTACATTATTGCTTGTTAGTTGTATATTTAGAATATTTACCAGTACTGCTAATGAGATTTTAATACAACATTTTGGTTTACTTGAAAATACATTCTGGATTTAAAGTACTTTCTGTGAGATACCAGATGACACAGTGGTTAGTTTATGTGGCAGCTACACGATTTTATCACGACGTTACTAATGAGTGACAATTTACAATGTTGCTTTTGCGGTGTTTCTGTTTTATATCTGCACAGTTTTTCTGAATTATTCTGGAAAGTAAAACATGTTTTAGTAGTAACTTTTGTGGTTTAGCTACAATGAGACAGCCTTTTCCATAGCACAACAATAAGTTACAGCACAGTACTTTCTTCATCACGGCAATAAGCGTAATAACTAAGATATCTATACGCAAAGCATTTCACTTTTGTTTATCATGAGGTAAGTACATTGACTTCTGCAGAACTTAGCTTTCGGAGGACGATAACTACGACACTTCCACAGAGATTATCTTACAACAAGACGCACAGTTTAGCGCTACAGTACATGTATTTGAGTGATTAATTTTGTAGTTAAAACATTTATTTTTAAAGAATTTTGAATTGCAAAGAAAGTTTTCCGTGATACATTTCATTCCATTGCTGTATTCTGTAACACCTGAGGGTATAATTACATTAATCCTCAGGGGGGTACATGCTTACTTTGTGTACCATGTGTTTGGCAAGCACAAGGAGCCCTAGCTAATATGGTATTTGTTTATACAACTTTACACATTGGTACCATATTTCTCTAACACATAAATTACACAGCTATCTGATCATTTAACTGAGAGAGACATACTTTTTTTTTACTACATCAGTGACACATGTTTACACAATTACACAGTTGGATAATTTCACACTTATGAAATTGTATTTTGTCTGTACTTTGTGAACTGTTCATATTTTTTTCGGAACCATTGTGATACTATGAGAGCTTTGAATGACGTATTTGGTATGGGATCATGATTTTTAAAGTACGTTTGAGGTAGATGACAATATTGAAATGAGCAGAGAATTTTTTTGGTTTTGAAATTATTGCAGAAAGCTACGACGTTTTTGAGATTTGGCTGAGTTTTTATGATGTTATTATTTCGATGACAATGTGTATTATGCTGTTGAGTTATGTTTATGATCAATAAGCTGAGAATCGTACTTGAAGAGTTATGAAATGTGTGTAAATGCGTGAATGTACCACAATGCCGACGAAAATTTTTTGGACACTGTTATATTTACAGGATTTTGTTTCTACACACTTGTAACGCAAATTCTCGACCTGTGAATTTTTTTATATGAGACTGTCACTATAGTGCAAACTGGTGTCGTAAATATTTCGGTAAGAAAGTTAAGTGACTACCTTCATGTAATGCGTCGTGGGCACCCAGCTGTGCGACAGTCGCCTGGAAAAAAGCCATTAGTATGTACCTTTCAGAGGCACAGGAGGAGAAAAAAGGAGGCCATTATCCTCGCTACTGACATTTCTTTGTAGAAAGCATTGCAAATACAACACGCTCAAACTTGAAAACACATGATTACACTGTAGAGTTCTTAATTTATGATATTTACTGAAATGAAATGATGAGAAACATTTCACATCAATTGTCTTGCTAGTTGAAAGATTGTTTACTGCATTATGAAATCCCATATGGCTAGTGAATGACGTTTCACGCCTTGCTTTGCCTATATTGTTTAATATCTAGTTTCTAGCTGCACTGCAGCATTGGTTAAAATAAAATTTTATAGATGTACTAATATAAATATTTTCTGTCTACAGATCAAATAAATAATAATTTTGTGATATACTTCCAAAAAAATGAGGGAGCACAAAAAGACATTTCCCTTCACAGGAACTGCATACATAATTTTCTTTTCAAGTACTTGGTGATTTCATTTTTAGAATAAGTTGTGGTGCACCACTTTAATTACATAGACATTAAGATGTGAATAGACATTTTCCTTATCTGAATTGTTGTCTTTAGTGTAATATTTTTTCTGCTTGAGCTATGTCATGTTTAGGTATAAGTTACTGCATTTGCTGCTGCTGTTTGCCAGGCATAGTGTTACTGAATTTGACTTTGTATTATTCTGTTAAGCCAGTTTTACAAATGATTTATTCTTATTGTTTGCTGCACATTGCCTTATATTACTTGTAATATTGCATTTGCTTTGCTAATTTATGCTGCTTGCTTTGCCAATTTACATTTTTTATCATTGCTGTTTGTGTTAATCGTTTTGCGCTGCTGCATTACCTCGTCCCTTAGTTTAGCATCTGAGCTCAGTAGATTTAAGTTAGCTTAAGATGGGGTAGGCTATATAAGAAAACGAGTTGTGATGAATGGAAAGAAATGCATTGAGAAGCTATAAGAAAATGGTTTGGCCAAAAAGTATTTTGAAAGAGGATATGAACAAAAAAGTAGGGTTTAGGGACAACAGGTTTAAGTAGGATTTTCTTGGAAATAAATGATGAGGTAGGATAATGGAAAATAAATAATGAGGTAAGAAATATGTGAACATATAAATACAGAAAGCAAGCTTGGATTTTTTTTTTTGGTAGAAACAAATGTTGAAATAAGACGAAAGATCTATGGAATGAAGTTTTGGGTTGGACTGCAGTACCAAATGTTACCCTGAAAAAGAACCCTGTCTTTCCTTTGTATTATTCCGCTATGTGTTTATGTATCCTTGTGTATTTGTATTTTTCCTGTCTTTATGTGTTTAGCTAATAAGATTTATGTTGTAGAATTTTTCAAATACTATGTTATTTTCTTTGTAAAGATGTTTAGACATTATTTATTCTGTCCTGTTTTAATGATCATGTGTGAAATTAATGTTTCAAAAACTATTCTCTTTATTTTATATATTCACTTATGTCATAATTCCTGTAACAATGATGTATCTGTTTATTTATATTCTTTTGTAAAGCCTGTACTACTACAAATTTATTTGTATTGTTATGTTCTTTAATAATGTATTTTGTACCTTTGTTATTGTATTCTCATGTTATAAAATTGTAATTGACACCAGTTCATCAAATTTCTGATGGTCATAGTATATGGACAATATGTGAGAAGTAGGGACTGATAGTGTTTGCACGTGTGTTAATAATTCAGCAAGGCACTGGATAACAGCATTGCTGGTTCTAAGGACATTTCAAAGAAATTTTTTGTGAGTGGACAAGTGGTGGTTTATGGACTTGCTATATTCTCTGCAACACTCTTCGATGGTGATTGTGCACCTGCACAGTCGCAACAGATGGCTGCTGGCCGTCTCTACAAGGACTGCAGTGGGTCTGCACCTTTGATGACCCACCAATACCATTATTTCTACAAGGACTGCAGTGGGTCTGCACCTCTGGTGACCCACCAATACCATACTCTCTACCAGGACTACAGTGGTCTGCTCTGTGATGACCTACCTACCAATATTCTTCAAAACTTCGACTGACACTGCTGTGGGTTTGCTCTGTTGTGGCCCATTACCTGTCTGCATGTCAAGAGTCAGCACTGTCTTTCCGTTGAAGGGCAACACTACTTCTTCAAGACTGCATGGAAATCCACTACTTCTGTGGGCATTTTCTTTTACTGCTCAGACTTTGAGGAAAAAAAAACTGCAATTTTACTGTGATGGATGATCAGGACTGTCTTTATGGACTGTGAGAAAATTTTAGCTTTTGAACAACATTGTATCGATAAGTGTGTGCATTTGATTTCTTTGTTATTGTAATTATGAAAAATTTTTTCAAATCTGTATTGGCCACTGCCCAAAACAATTTGTAAAATTTTTTGTGAGGAGCATGGGGGCTATGTAAGTAGGCTGTTTAGGTTTTTATATTGGTAACGCCACGTAGCTCTCTGTATGAAAATCACTGGCTGTGCTGTGTGCAGTCTGTGGCTAGCTTGCATTGTTGTCTGCCATTGTAGTGTTGGGCAGTTGGCTGTTAACAGCGCGTAGCGTTGTGCAGTTGGAGGTGAGCCGCCAGCAGTGGTGGATGTGGGGAGAGAAATGGCGGAGTTTTGAAATTTGTAAGACTGGATGTCATGAACTGCTATATATATTATGACTTTTGAACAATATTAAGGTAAATACACTGTTTTTTCTCTATCAAAATCTTTCATTTGCTAAGTATGCCTATCAGTAGTTAGTTCCCTCAGTAGTCAGAATCTTTTATTTAGCTGGCAGTATTGGCGCTCGTTGTATTGCAGTAGTTCGAGTAACGAAGGTTTTTGTGAGGTAAGTGATTCATGAAAGGTATAGGTTATTGTTAGTCAGGGCCATTCTTTTCTAGAGATTACTGAAAGTCAGATTGCGTTGCGCTAAAAATATTGTGTGTCAGTTTAGTGTTGATCAGAATAAATAAAGAGCGAAATGTCTGAGTAAGTTCAGTTCTGCTCAGCTGTTTGAAAATCAAATAACGTAAGGGATTTATCAGGACAATAATTGATAAATTTTTTTAGGGGGAGGTTTCAGATGTTTCAGAGGGATCCAGTCTTTCCGAGAAATACATTTAAAAGATTGCATGACGTGTCATGTTCTTGTCCTTCGTTTGTCTGTGTCTGATTTCCACGGACTGGAGACAGTACATAAATGCCACCAGAGTGATCTCTTTGTGGACCAGCAGCGACAAGATAGAACATTTCTCTATCCCTACATATAGTGGGGAGAGTGAGGGGTGAGGGGTGGTAAGGGAGGGAGGGTAAGACTACCTCTATGATGGTCAGTTCGTGACCATCCATCGAGGAGGACACAGCTACAACTGACACCCCTCTGCAATCTTCTGGTTTCGGTTTTTGTGGTAGTTGTGCTATTATGATGATTTCACCCAATCCCTAGTATATGTGTTGCATTATGACCTATTGATTTCGAGTGCTGTTGATTTTTTCACTACAATTTCGATGTGGAACAGTGAAGAATTTTCTATCAGTTGTGGTAGCATGTATTGGCCTCGATTATCTCGGCTGCAGGGTGGTTGTCGAGCAGGGGTCTGTAGCAAACTCCAACGTCAAAGAGCGACAGATACAGTCCTTCGCTGTATGCTTACAGGTAATACACTTATTAAACTCCTCTGTGTCCAACATCAGCATCTTGCCAGATGAACATATTTCACACACACACAAAAATAAAGATAGTACCTTCCACTCTATTATTTTTCCTGACAGCTTGTAGGTGAATGGTAGAGTCTGAGTAGGTCTCCCATTAGTTTACAGTGATATTATGAAATGTTCTCCTAGCAGGATAATACTAGTTGTGTGAAATTGTCAATTTTTGTGCTGTATTGCGAGTTTAGGCACTCCTTGTGTAGCGTCATGCATATAGTTGTGTAATTAGGCCTGATCTTTATGATTAATTACGTAATTAGACCCGATATTTACTTCAGTTTCCCAACCAAAATAAATAAAGGCCAATAACCTCACCTTCCTCTCATGCATCTCGGCAGTTTCCAAGTGTTGGGGGGGAGGGGGGGGGTCACTTGGGCTTCCAATCAGAAGGACCAGGGTTTGAGTCCCAGAAAAAGCACACCCATTTTAACTGTGGGTGTGGTGGGATATCAGCACAGACCTGGCGCAATGAAACTCCACCCATTTTTGAAATACCCGCAAAAATTCTAAATTCCCACAAAAATTTAAATTCCCGCAAAATTTCGGAATTCCCGCCAATGGGGTGGGTGAGGGTAGGGGGCAGGGTGGGGAGGGAGGACGGGCTGGGGTCCTACATGCAGGCTGAGGAAAACACATGACATTTGTGTGATCAATCAAAGAACCTCTCTTCACTATTCTTTAACGATTTATAAAGCGCGATGACAATTTCTTGAATGCATTTTTATGTACGCCAGTATTGGCGATTTAAGCCTTTACTACTGATACACGCTCTAGCATCATGCTGATCATTTCTTCTCTATATTCCATGCCTCATAGTTAAATAATACTTATCTCTGAAAGACAGCTTATTTTTTTTTGTTATTAACCAGAGAAGGATTATTACAGTTATTGACTTGTATTAACTGATTGAAAGGTGCAAGTTCTTGGCAACACGCACACGTTAAAAACAAATGACATTACAGGAAATACATATTGAGAGGCGAATGGCAGAATTGCCAGTTCCTGGATAGGGATCGCAAAGAGTTTCGCGAGCATACGCCATGTCTGACTTTTCAATAATTCACTGTGAATTTAACCTGGTAAATTTTGGACGACAGCAGTGCTGCGTCATGGCCCTGAAAGATCGTTATGAATAAAAAAAGGAAAAATTCTTACCTCAATGAAGTCGCCGGATATATCTGCTCTTACAATAAATTTTTCGGGCACAGCTCTGTGCAATGCTGGTCGACCTATCTGTCATTTATGAAAGGAAGCAACTGATTTTTTCTATTGCAATAATCGGGATGATCATGGATGGGAGAAATTAGTAAATTCTTTAAATTGAAATGAATGGTTGTTAAAAGTTACTTTTTATGAGGAAGATTATTATTACGAGAGTTTTAAAACATTTACATGCGACTTGAGATAACATTACTACATATGCGCTAGGCTGCTTTTTACCTTATACAATAATACTCAGTCTCCAGCATCGCTGCACCACGACCGGGCCAGCCAACATGATACACCAGACCAGACCAGAGCAGAGCAGAGCAGAGCAGACTCCAGACTAGAAACAACTTACTGCTACAGCTACACAGTTGCTACTGCAATCAACACTGCTCTCTGGTCAGAGACCTTGCATATCGCAGGCAGTGCATGAGCAATACATCGAAATTACATCTGCTCGGACCTCTTACATAACCCTCCACTGGGGGGGGGGGGGGGGGGCAAAAATTTGGCAGCGATGGTGAGTCAGTTGGACTTGCTATGAGCAACAATTTTTTCTAAAATCTACTTAATTTACTAAGTTTACAGTCACAGAGTATATACATGTATATAAGTGCAGAACATGAAATGAAATAGAGTGCACATGCACTGAGTACAGAACATATCAAGCAATGACAAAATGTATACACGATGAGTATAAAACATATTAACAAATGACATAAAGTGCACACGCACTGTATATATTTTTTACCATTTTACAAGAACTAGGAAAGGAAAGGGAAGGATTGCATCATGGTTGTAGCACAGTAGGTTGCATGTAGCTGCACTGAAAGTCCATATCTTTCTACAGAAGCACAACACCAAGTGAGACACTCTGAAGTTCTCTTCCCTGAAGTATGAATCAGTGTAGCCAAGACACTGAAATGTCGTATTAATATTCAATGTTATCATTTTGGTAGTACATTAGGTACACCAAACAGTGGGATCATAATAACATCTCCATCGTTCAAGGTGGTGGACAGCATGATGTGTCAACACACATTCTTGTAAGGTACACCAACGTAGAATTAGTGCAAAAACCAAATATAGTGCTCCATGATCATGAGGATAGACAGGACAAACGGATATTGCAGTAATTTCTGGTAATTAGGTCAGAAGGTGAAGGACATTAAGTCTTATGCTAGTCATCATAGAGAATTACACTAGTCTATTAACCGATTTGAGTAATTGTTGGCACTCATTGCCTAGTCACTAAACATTTCTGTACTATGTATGGAGTATTACAGAACATCATTCATAAGTCATCTGATTACGCTAAATATTGGCACTCATTGGCCAGTTACAAACCATATTTATGCATTGTTCAGAAGTCATTATTCAAAACAAGAGTTAATTAATGGCATTATATTTACGTAATTCATCTAATTATAGTAATCATTGGCACTCATTGGCCAGTTACAAACCATTTTTATGCATTGTTCAGAAGTCATCATTCAAAACAGGAGTTAATGAATGGCATAGTATTTACATAATTCATCTAATTATAGTAATCATTGGCACTCATTGGCCAGTTCCAAACCATTTTTATGCATTATTCAGAAGTCATCGAGCTACTGGTATTCATATATGATATCATGTAAGTGACATAAGACAAATTTAAAATATAAGAAACAGTGGCATTCATTGGCCAGTTACAAAGTATTCATATAGTTTTATAAAACATTATTCAGTATAATTCAGAAGTCATCATTCAAAATGAGAGTTAATTATTGGCATAGCATTTATAGAGTATAACAAAAATATTATTTACAGAAATTATTGGCATAGCATTTATGCATTATTACAAAACATCTTTCAGTATTACTCAGAACTCATCATTCAAGTGACATAGGACACATCCAAAATGCAACACACTACAACTATTATTCAAGGTCCATGGTCCAATAATACATAGATATAATGGATTCAATACATCTGACAAATCTGCATTATATTTAGTACTATAAATATCTCTTAAACTAGTAGCATTATTTGGGACTGGTAATACATTTTTTTTGTGCCAGCAATGCATTGCGTTGGGATCGATAATTAATTGCTGGGGCATGAAAATATTTGCTTTTGACTTATTGCTGCAAATAAGGATTAGTAATGTCATTCGTCATGAGTCAGCTGTAACAAGGTTATGAAACAAGGAAAGTAAAAGGGATCACATTCATGAATGACACACACAAATGGGTAAAAAATAAAATGCAAGTACTAGAACAGGTTTAATGACTAACTGCTTATAGCACATTAATTTCATGAATAGCTTCTCCTGGAAAAAAAACCCAAATGGATTATTAAGCTGAAAGAAGAAACGCATATTATGCTGAAAAGTAGTGAACTTCGAATTAAGAGGTAATGAAACGTGTACTCAATATGTATGTACTCTAGCTGTCCTTTCCAAAACATTCAGTCATTATACCATGCGATATAAGACATACTGTCAAAACTAACTGCAACAAATACTTAAATAACTACACAGCATTTCTTAACTTATAGGAAATATATAAACTTCATCATTATCCTCATCTGCAAAGAAAAACTTCATTATTCATATTAGCATAACTTCATTACTATCATCACCTGCAAAGAAAAACTTCATTATTCATATTACCATATTTCTCATATAATTATTCATCATTCATTATCATCTGCAAAAAAGACACTTCATTATTCATTATTCACATTACCATTTACTTCATACAACTATTCATAGTATAGAGTTTCTCATTTCTAGCATATTTCATCACTAAAACTAAGATGTGTAGTTCTGTCTGACAGCCTGAGTCAATCGCCGCGTGTTCTGAAAGAAAAGTAATTAGTTAAGACTGCTATCATAAGATGTGTATAGTATATTCTTGTTAATGCTTGTTAATTCTGATCCATTTACTCTTCATGACGAGGTATTGCATCTTCTTTCGTTCATTCCGAAGGTCAAATTCCCATTTCACAGTAATCCACCGTGGTTTGTTTACTTTATTTCTTTTACACATTATTGCTTTCTGAAAATGATAAATAAGGATTAATAACTTGCATTTAAATCATATACCCATTAAATAAAAACTGGTTTCTAGTGATATACACTCCTGGAAATTGAAATAAGAACACCGTGAATTCATTGTCCCAGGAAGGGGAAACTTTATTGACACATTCCTGGGGTCAGATACATCACATGATCACACTGACAGAACCACAGGCACATAGACACAGGCAACAGAGCATGCACAATGTCGGCACTAGTACAGTGTATATCCACCTTTCGCAGCAATGCAGGCTGCTATTCTCCCATGGAGACGATCGTAGAGATGCTGGATGTAGTCCTGTGGAACGACTTGCCATGCCATTTCCACCTGGCGCCTCAGTTGGACCAGCGCTCGTGCTGGACGTGCAGACCGCGTGAGACGACGCTTCATCCAGTCCCAAACATGCTCAATGGGGGACAGATCCGGAGATCTTGCTGGCCAGGGTAGTTGACTTACACCTTCTAGAGCACGTTGGGTGGCACGGGATACATGCGGACGTGCATTGTCCTGATGGAACAGCAAGTTCCCTTGCCGGTCTAGGAATGGTAGAACGATGGGTTCGATGACGGTTTGGATGTACCGTGCACTATTCAGTGTCCCCTCGACGATCACCAGTGGTGTACGGCCAGTGTAGGAGATCGCTCCCCACACCATGATGCCGGGTGTTGGCCCTGTGTGCCTCGGTCGTATGCAGTCCTGATTGTGGCGCTCACCTGCAAGGCGCCAAACACGCATACGACCATCATTGGCACCAAGGCAGAAGCGACTCTCATCGCTGAAGACGACACGTCTCCATTCGTCCCTCCATTCACGCCTGTCGCGACACCACTGGAGGCGGGCTGCACGATGTTGGGGCGTGAGCGGAAGACGGCCTAGCGGTGTGCGGGACCGTAGCCCAGCTTCATGGAGACGGTTGCGAATGGTCCTCGCCGATACCCCAGGAGCAACAGTGTCCCTAATTTGCTGGGAAGTGGCGGTGCGGTCCCCTACGGCACTACGTAGGATCCTACGGTCTTGGCGTGCATCCGTGCGTCGCTGCGGTCTGGTCCCAGGTCGACGGGCACGTGCACCTTCCGCCGACCACTGGCGACAACATCGATGTACTGTGGAGACCTCACGCCCCACGTGTTGAGCAATTCGGCGGTACGTCCACCCGGCCTCCCGCATGCCCACTATACGCCCTCGCTCAAAGTCCGTCAACTGCACATACGGTTCACGTCCACGCTGTCGCGGCATGCTACCAGTGTTAAAGACTGCGATGGAACTCCGTATGCCACGGCAAACTGGCTGACACTGACGGCGGCGGTGCACAAATGCTGCGCAGCTAGCGCCATTCGACGGCCAACACCGCGGTTCTTGGTGTGTTCGCTGTGCCGTGCGTGTGATCATTGCTTGTACAGCCCTCTCGCAGTGTCCGGAGCAAGTATGGTGGGTCTGACACACCGGTGTCAATGTGTTCTTTTTTCCATTTCCAGGAGTGTAATCAAGTCTACAGCATAGCATGACAGAAAACATAGACAGTTTTCAAGTGCAAAAAATGTACACAGAGTATCATAATGTTGTAGGGAAAAAAAAAAAAAGAAAAAGAAAGGAAGTCACGATGTTGAGATATCATAAGGCAAAATGTCAAAGTCAACTGGTGTTTGTTATATCTTAAAGATTTTGTAGTGCATACAAACAAAACAGGAAAACAATCATACATACACGAAAAATGGAAAATGTGCACGGTCTGATATATAACGACAAGAAAAGCGACCTGCTAACCTTACCTTGCCGGGCACCTGCCAAGAAAAAATATGATAATCATCAGTATGTGTTCATATAAATATCTGCAAATGGCATTACAGTGTGATAAATCATAAAGTATATTCATTCAATAAAGGTTTTAATATTGGAGACATGGTGATTGCCTTTGCTTTTTCTGGTTCTCAAAGTTTCGACGTGTACTGAATTGGGGTGAGGAATGCTGCGAATTCGATATGGACCTGAGTACAGAAGCTCAAATTTACTGCATCTACTCTTTCCTCTGTTGGATAAATAGTGTGTACGTACTAATATCTTCTGTCCAACGTGAAAGTCACGGTGTGTAGAAACCTGTTTTTGCTGTCTTCTCCGGCCCTCTGCGGCACGTTTAATGTTGTTGAGCGCAATGTCAATTATTTCATGGTGTCGCAGTCGACGAGATGTAGGAAAGGATACTAATTCTTTAATTTTGTTGGGTGGTTCAACATTTTTCAATACAACAGTCGGAGATAGCATAGTAAATTCATTTGGTATCGAGTTAATTACATCCTGGAATGACAGTGTGTGTGTATCCCAATCAATATGTTTTTTATGGCAGTATATTCTACATAGTTTACCAATTTCTTTCATTAGTCGTTCACAAGGGTTCGAAGAAGCGTGATACCTGGATATATAGATCGGAGAAATGTTTCTTGCTCGTAACATACGTGTCCATATAGCAGATCGAAACTGTGGTCCATTGTCGGAAATTACTTTCAATACGTGCCCTACATGAAATAGAAAATGTTTTACAAATGCTTTCGAAACAGATTTATCAGTAGCTTTGCGTAACGGAGTGAAGGTAACAAATTTTGAAGTGAGTTTAACAGCGACAAAGATGTAGCAAAAACCTCTATTAGATCTGGGAATCGGACCAAAAATGTCTACAGCGGCCATGTGTCTCAATTTAACAGTTACAATGGGATGTAACGGAGGAAAATGTGAAGTCGTGACTGACTTAGCTTTCTGGCAGATTTTACATGACGCTAAAACTCATCGAATACGTTTCTCCATGTTGGCAAAATAACAGTTCTGTCTCAGTATAAGAAAACATTTTCTGGCTCCATAATGTGCGTAACTTAAAAGAGTATACCAAATTAATTTGTTAACAAGTTCGTCAGGAATGCATAGTAACCAGTTGTTGCTGTCAGGGTGAGAACGGCGAAACAGAATGTTATTGCGTACAGTGTAATGGTTTCTGATGGTAACATTATTCCTATCTTGCCAAAGCTGTTTAATTTCTTTCCATACGTTGTCTTTACTCTGCTCTTGTGCTATGTCTCGTAATGATGACGAAATGAAATTTTCAAATGCAACTTGTTGAATATACATGACGCTAAAATTTGCTTGGCAGAAGTTGGTTGCGATGTCTTGCTGATTGTTGCTGAGAGAACGGGATAGTGCGTCTGCTACAATATTTTGCGTACCGGGAATATAAAGCGGTGTTAGAACTGTCGGTGGCAATGGAAAAATTTCTAGTAAGATCTGGATGTGATAAAAGTGGTTCATACAACAAAGCTTGTTTCAGATTGACAAATTCAGAATGTGCTTGGCTATCCCAGGACCAAATAGTGTTTTTACCTGTCAATTGACATAATCTAGGGGTGTCTAAAGCAGAGTAATGAATAAATTTACAGAAAAAGTTAATTAAACCCAAAAAGCTGCGTAATTGTTTCTTCGTCGTAGGAACAGTAATGTCACGTAAAGCTTGAAGTTTTTCCGTGTCAGGCGCAATGCCTTCTGCTGAAATTACATGTCCAAGAAATTTTATAGAAGATTATTATTACGAGAGTTTTAAAACATTTACATGCGACTTGAGATAACATTACTATATATGCGCTAGGCTGCTTTTTACCTTATACAATAATACTCAGGCTCCGGCATCACTGCACCGCGACCGGGCCAGCCAACACGATACACAAGACCAGACCAGAGCAGAGCAGAGCAGAGCAGAGCAGACTCCAGACTAGCAACAACTTACTGCTACAGCTACACAGTTGCTACTGCAATCAACACTGCTCTCTGGTCAGAGACCTTGCATATCGCAGGCAGCGCATGAGCAATACATCGAAATTACATCTGCTCGGACCTCTTACATAACCCTCCACTGGGGGGGCAAAAATTTGGCAGCGATGGTGAGTCAATTGGACTTGCCATGAGCAACAATTTTTTCTTAATTAACTAAGTTTACAGTCACAGAGTATATACATATATATAATGGTGCTATGGTTGTAGAGATGGGTCGAACTCGTTCATTCCCGTGAAGTACTTCATTCATTTCACTCTTTGCCGTGAAGTGTTCAAATGAAGTAGTTCATTCATGAAGTACGGAAGCCTGGCGAAGTTGTCCAGTTCGCCGCTCAGCCGCGGCTACGCTCGCTTCGCCTCGCTCGTACAATAAAGCTTCGTAATACTTCATAATTTTACCAACAGATGGCCGAACTATGAAGTAACGTCCACGCAACGTTTTGCGTCTTACAGCGTCTGAGTTAACTTAAATGCAGCATGGTCGAAGAGGACAAAGGAAAGATAAATAGAGAAGCCTGTCACATATAAAGGAGGTATTACGTTTAACCTTGCTCGACATTTTCTCATGAAGCGCCAAAAAGAGTCTTCATCTGCCAAGTGAAATCTTATTTGTTGTATTTATGGACTGAAAACTAGGGCTACTAACGAAATTGAGTCCAATTTTATGTTCCTTTTAAAATTTAATCCAAAATAGAATGAGTATGTTTATCACTGTCACAAAGTCTATATACCTACGTTAAGTAATTATTCAGAAGTTTTCCTGTAGATTTTATTTTTGTTGAGAATAATAACCGTCTACATTCAAAACGTAAACTGTCACCTGTAGCCATTGGTACGATTTCAGGTAAAATCCCTCTTTATTTTATTCGGAAAGCAATTTTTGTGTCTGTTTACGCTTATACAACGGCTAGCAACTCGCGATCGCGTAGAAGTAGTGAAATTTGGGGTTTCTTCGCTGATTTAGGTGATGGGAAAGCAAAGTGCAACTGTTGTTGTCAGTGTATTTCACCGCGCGATTCGTCGACAGGCAGTAGAGGGAGGACTGAAGTGAAGGGAGAATGAGTGACGTAGCGCCAGTGTAGTGGGAGAGGGAGAGGGGAAGAGAGTGAGTGAACGAACTAGAAAAAAAGTGTGGAGTGTGCTATCTGTGGAGAGTTTGAAGTAACAGTTCATTGAAATTGAGTGGTTAGTTCACACTTCACTGGAGTGAAGCGTTCATTTGAACGACTCATTCACGAGCTCCCCATCACTATATGGTTGGCCCGCAAGATGGCGCCGCCATAGGTCAAACGGATATCAACTGCGTTTTTTTAAATAGGAACCCCCATTTTTATTACATATTCTTGTAGTACGTAAAGAAATATGAATGTTTTAGTTGGACCACTTTTTTCGCTTTGTGATAGATGGCGCTGTAATAGTCACAAACATATGGTTCACAATGTTAGACCAACAGTTGGAAAAGGTAGGTTTTTTAAATTAAAATACAGAACGTAGGTACGTTTGAACATTTTATTTCGGTTGTTCTACTGTGATACATGTACCTTTGTGAAATTATCATTTCTGAGAACGCATGCATTTACAGCGTGATTACCTATAAATACCACATTAATGCAATAAATGATCAGAATTATGTCCGTCAACCTCAATGCATTTCGCTATACGTGTAACGACATTCCTCTCAACAGTGAGTAGTTCGCCTTCCGTAATGCTCGCACATGCATTGACAATGCGCTGACGCATGTTGTCAGGCGTTGTAGGTGGATCACGATAGTAAATATCCTTCAACTATCCCCACAGAAAGAAATCCGGGGACGTCAGATCCGGTGAAAGTGCGGGGCATGGTATGGTGCTTCGACGACCAATCCACCTGTCATGAAATTTGCTATTCAATACCGATTCAACCGAACGCGAGCTATGTGCCGGACGTCCATCATGTTGGAAGTACATCGCCATTCTGTCATGCAGTGAAACATCTTGTAGTAACACCGGTAGAACATTACGTAGGAAATCAGCATACATTGCACCATTTAGATTGCCATCGATAAAATGGGTGCCATTATCCTTCCTCCCATAATGCCGCACCATACATTAACTCGCCAAGGTCGCTGATGTTCCACTTGTCGCAGCCATCGTGGATTTTTCGTTGCCCAATAGTGCATATTATGGCGGTTTACGTTACCACTGTTGATGAATGACGCGTCGTCGTTCAGTAGAACGCGTGCAAAAAAAATCTGTCATGGTCCCGTAATTTCTCTTGTGCCCAGTGGCAAAACTGTACACGACGTTCAAAGTCGTCACCATGCAATTCCTGGTGCATAGAAATATGGTACGGGTGCAATCAATGTTGATGTAGCATTCTCAACACCAACGTTTTTGAGATTCCCGATTCTCGCGCAATTTGTCTGCTACTGATGTGCGGATTAGCCACGACAGCAGCTAAAACACCTACTTGGGCATCATCATTTGTTGCAGGTCGTGGTTGACGTTTCACATGTGGCTGAACACTTTCTGTTTCCTTAAATATCGTAACTATCCGGTGAGCGGTCCAGACACTGGGATGATATTGTCCAGGATACCGAGCAGCATACATAGTGGACGACCGTTGGGCATTTTGATCACAATAGCCATACATCAACACGATATCGACCTTTTCCGCAATTGGTAAACGGTCCATTTTAACACGGGTAATGTATCACGAAGCATATACCGTCCGCACTGGCGGAATGTTACGTGATACCACGTACTTATACGTTTGCGACTATTACAGCACCATCTACCACAAAGCGGAAAAAGTGGTCCAACTAAAACATTCATATTTCTTTACGTACTACACGAATATGTAATAAAAAAAATGGGGGTTCCTATTTTAAAAAAATTGATATCCGTTTGACCTATGGCAGCGCCATCTAGCGTGGCAACCATAGCGCCATCTGGTTTCCCCTTCAAGCTAGATGAGTTTCGTTCTTTGTAGTTTTTTCGTTCGATGCTTATTTCGGGAGATATTTGGCCCGGTCATTACCAATGGACCACCCTGTATATGTACATAAAAAAGCATCACCCCGGTTCCCAGAACTCCTGAAGACAGACGTTGACTGTGGATATTGTATCACAGACACAGTTCCTTTGACTGTTCAGAGATGACACTAAACCCGCCCAAAGACGTAAACAACCATGCATGAGCAGCGCCTATTACACGGGGGGATCGGACAGTAGATCAGTTCCAGTCATTCCACCAGGAAGGAGGTACACGGTTCATGTTGTCTGTAGTCCAACCATGCCACGACGGTTAATACCGCCGTTCGATCGCGTCCGCATTGTTACTTTGCGTCATGAAGGGCTCTCAATAAGGGAAGTGTCCAGGCGTCTCGGAGTGAACCAAGTGGTGATGTTCGGACATGGAGGAGATACAGGGAGACAGAAACTGTCGATGACATTCCTCGCTCAGGCCGCCCAAGGGCTACTACTGCAGTGGATGACCGCTAGCTACGGATTATGGCTCGGAGGAACGCTGAGATCAAAGCCACCATGTTGCATAATGCTTTGCAGCAAACGTCGTGTTACGACTCAAACTGTGCACAATAGGCTGCACGATGCGCAGCTTCACTCCCGACGTCCATGGCGATGTCCATCTTTGCAACCACGACACCATGCAGCGGGGTACAACAACTTGCGGTATGGACCGCTCAGGATTGGCACACGTTCTCTTCACCGATGAGTATCGCATATGCCTTCAAACAATCGTTGGAGACGTGTTTGGAGGCAACCCGGTCAGGCCGAATGCCTTAGACACACTGTCCAGCGAGTGCAGCAAGGTGGAGGTTCCCTGCTGTTTTGGGGTGGCATTATGTGCGGCCGACGTACGCCGCTGGTGGTGGTGATAGAAGGCGCCGTAACGTCTGCACGATATGTGAGTGCCATCCTCCGACCGATAGTGCAACCATATCGGCTGCATATTGGCGAGGTATTAGTCTTAATGGACTTCAATTCGCGCCCCCCTCGTGCACATTTAGTGAATGACTTCCTTCAGGATAACGACATCGCTCGACTAGAGTGGCCAGCATGTTCTGCAGACATGAACCAAATCGAACATGTCTGGGATAGACTGAAAAGGGCTGTTTATGGACAACGAGACCCACCAAGCACTCTGAGGTATCTACGCCGAATCACCATAGACGAGTGGGACAATCTGAACCAATGGTGCCGTGATGAACTTGTGGATAATATTCCACGACGAATACAGGCATGCATCAATGCAAGAGGACGTCCTACTGGGTATTAGAGGTACCGGTGTGTACTGGACCACCAATTCTGATGTCCTTAGGTTGGTTAGGTTTAAGTAGTTCTGAGTTCTAGGGGACTCATGACCATAGATGTTAAGTCCCATAGTGCTCAGAGCTATTTGAACCAATTCTGAAGGTCTCACTGTATGGTGATACAACATACAATGAATGGTTTCATGAGCAATGAAAAGGGTGGAAATATGTTTATCTCTATTCCAGTTTTTTGTACAGGTTCCGAAACTCCCGGGATCGAGGTGATGCAAATTTTTTTTTGATGTGTGCATGTCTATATAGCGTGAAAAGTTGTTTTAAATTTTGTTAGGACTATGGATTGTTCTCAAATGACGATAGCAGGAATAGTGTGGAATGTCATGGACTCTACACCGTGGAACTAAACAAGAAAGGCGCGGATGCTAATTCCCTTTGCAACTGTATTGCGCGCAGTGTCAGAAGGGAACATCTATAAGAAAGATAAGGACTGACATTCCGAGTTACCCATCGAGACGGGCATAACCAGTTTCTTGTTGGATGAAGACGACGGGAGTAAAGTAAGTAAAGTTACTATTTTTGTTTTGTAATTACTTGTAACTTAATAAACGTTCGTGTTTTGTCGTTGCTCTAGTGATCGCTGTAAAGAGTATCCGCAACACTCGCCACCAGAGTTGTGGGGTCGACATCGAGACGCACGTTCGATAGATATCGTTACTCGCCTGAGTGTTCCGATAGGCAATCATTCTTGAAAATTACCAAATTTTGTATGAAACTGTAAATTAATGTAATCAGAAACTTTGAAAGTGTAATGTGAAGCGAGAAGGGGTTGAGCGGTGTAGAAACATATCGATAGGTCTGCAGAGAAAACAACAAACAAACCGGACCAGGAGCGAGAAAAAGAATTGGATTGTCGTGCCTCAAGAATGCTAATGTGGATGTACTGTGTCCGTGGCAAGTGTAAGATAAATGTTTGAAGAGCGATATGTTGTGTCATTTTCGTGTGAACCGCGGACATACGTGTCGCGTTGCTGCTGTTGTGCACATTATGCTCAAAAACCATGACCGCTGAGCTGCGAGAACGCTTCAAGTAAAGTGCAGTATTTTGATTGTACACAGCGCAGACTGTTTAATGCGCACTGTGAAATTAAACAGAAATATGGTAACATTTCCTTTTCGTGAACTGATATCAATAACTTTATGTACGATGTGCCTATCGCCGCGCAGTTGATGTGACTATGGTGACTACCGTTTGTGCGCGGTACGGATTGTTTTGATGCGTATCGCGGACTGTTAATTCAAATTACAAATAAATAATGTTCTTTCTTTTTGCACTATGTACTATGTACTCTGAATTTGTGCAGAGCCGCGACTGAATGGAAAACCGTAACTGTTACTATACTCCGTTCATCGTAATAATGAACCTGATGGGGGGGAGGAGGTAGGGGGAGGAGAGAAAGGGGGGGGGAGAGAAAGGGGGGGGGAGAGAAAGGGAGGGGGAGAGAGTGATGGGGGGGGGGAGAGAGGGAGAGAGAGAGAGAGAGAGAGAGAGAGAGAGAGAGAGAGAGAGAGAGAGAGAGAGAGAGAGGTGGGGGGGAGAAAAAAAACCGCGATGATTTGTTAGCAGCCGTAGCTCAGCTCTGGTACCCTGGCGGAGTTCTACTCTTGGAGGTAAGTCCAACGTACGTATCTTCTTACTATGTAAATGAAACGTTAAGACATTGTAATGTATTAACAGCCATGATTCGTAATCATACTTAAGCTACGTAATTTTTATTTCAAAAATCATGTATAGTAACAGTCTCTGTAATCGCTACTTTTGCTCCGACTATCTCGCTGTTCATATGTACCGTGAAAATGGGTGACACTACTAGTGTTTCCTACATACACAGAATGGTACGTGAAGTTTTTGGAAGATTGTACCATCACCGTTATTCAAAGTGACACTAATTTCGACAAGATGTGGTTCCTGCAAGACTGAGCTCGACCCCATCGAAGCAAGAGATTGATGTCCTGGAGGGACACTTTGGGGATGACATTCTGTCACTGGGGTACATCTACATCATTACTCTAATTCACATTTAAGTGCTTGGCAGAGGGTTCATCGAACCACAATCATACTATCTCCCTACCATTCCACTCCCGAACAGCGCGCGGGAAAAACGAACAACTAAACCTTTCTGTTCGAGCTTTGATTTCTCTATTTTATTTTGATGATCATTCCTACCTATGTAGATTTGGCTCAACAAAATATTTTCGCATTCGGAAGAGAAAGTTGGTGACTGAAATTTCGTAAATAGATCTCGCCGCGAAGAAAAACGTCTTTGCTTTAATGACTTCCATCCCAACTCGCGTATCGTATCTGACTCACTCTCTCCGCTATTACGTGGTAATACAAAACGAGCTGCCCTTTTTTGCACCCTTTCGATGTCCTCCGTCAATCCCACCTGGTAAGGATCCCACACCGCGCAGCAATATTCTAACAGAGGACGAACGTGTGTAGTGTAAGCTGTCTCTTTAGTGGACTTGTTGCATCTGTGTGTCCTGCCAATGAAACGCAACCTTTAGCTCGCCTTCCCCACAATATTATCTATGTGGTCTTTCCAACTGAAGTTGTTCGTAATTTTAGCACCCAGGTACTTCGTTGAATTGACAGCCTTGAGAAATGTACTATTTATCGAGTAATCGAATTGCAACGGATTTCTTTTGGAACTCATGTGGATCACCTCACACTTTTCGTTATTTAGCGTCAACTGCCACCTGCCACACCATACAGCAATCTTTTCTAAATCGCTTTGCAACTGATACTGGTCTTCGGATGACCTTACTAGACGGTAAATTACAGCATCATCTGCTAACAACCTAAGAGAACTGCTCAGATTGTCACCCAGCTCGTTTATATAGATCAGGAACAGCTGAGGTCCCAGGACGCTTCCCTGGGGAACACCTGGTATCACTTCAGTTTTACTTGATTTTCCGTCTATTACTACGAACTGCGACCTTCCTGACAGGAAATCACGAATCCAGTCGCACAACTGAGACGATACCCCATAGGCCCGCAGCTTGATTAGAAGTCGCTTGTGAGGAACGGTGTCAAAAGCTTTCCGGAAATCTAGAAATACGGAATCAAATTGAGATCCCCCGTCGATAGCGGCATGGATCTACGGATCTGAACACATGACTCCTTTTTGTGGGGCTATATTAAAGACGACCTCAAAACCATTGCTGAGCCGAAAACAGCCATTCAGGAAGTCATCGACAGCATGGATGTTCCGATACTTCGGTGGGTCATGCAGAATTTCGCTCGTCTGCGCCACATTATTACCAGGCATATCGAATATGTAACCTAAATCCGAGTATCTGTAGTGAAGTTTACACGTTGAAGTGTGTGGATGCCGTATTTTGTAACTAATTTAAGTTTCTTTTATGTAGTTCAGTAATTGTCACCCTGTTTGAATGGTTTTGCAGGTGTTATTTCATTTTCGGCCAATCTCGTGTGCGTTATTGTATGTTGAGTAGTAGCGCACTGTCCTACATTAGGTTAGCAAACAGCAGCTCACCACGGCTTGCCCAGTGAGTTTAGTGAATAAATATCTTCAGGGGGAGCAATTTTGATACATATGTGAATACTCGCGTTATAGTTTTTGTGAAATTACATGTGTGAGTGCAGTGTTCAGCTTAACTGGGGGAAAGTTGGGTTTTCCTGGTTTCACTTACCTTAAAATATCCGTGCTTGAAGAACTGGAGGAGAGGGACCACTGTTTCGATAGACAGTTGCACACAGTCGGTTCTAGCCGAGTCAATATTCGAGGTGGTACTGTTTTGGATGATGTATCTAAATTTTGTGCAACACTCATTTATTACGTTCACAAGTTTGTGTCGATATAGGATGCGAGTGACACTCCTCTGGTTGACCGCACATTCCTTGGCAATACGTCTCAGGCTGTATTCGATCTATAAAAGCAGCGTGTCTGTCAGCTGATTGGTGTGTGTGTGTGTGTGTGTGTGTGTGTGTGTGTGTGTGTGTGTGTGTGTGTAAGGAATGCTGAAGCAGAAATGACCTGCCTGTACACGACATAGTTCTAGCTGGTTCTGCAGTGCAGGCAAGCAAACAGTCTAAAGCTTGATACAATGATGTAGCATCGCATGAAGCATTAGCCGATTCCGGCAGACTTGCTTTTAATTTTAGAATATTTAACAGATTCTTTCCTGAAGAATTTCAACGTTAACATTAACAAGCATACCGCTGTACTCTTCAAGCGCTTCTGATTGCTGTCAAAAAAGGTATATCACTGTTTAAAAAATCAACTTGCTTCAGTATCTAAATTGACACAAGAGTTAAGACTGCCACATACCAAAGTACATGCCACTTAGCGCACTATCATTTGGCAACAACTTCATTTTGATATCCGGGACTGTTCACAAAATCTAAAGGGAACGACGAACTGCAGGGATGGATTCCTGGCTGGAAATGGAGGATAGAAGTCTTACGAATGAATGTCTGGAAATGCTTTGTTGGCATAGTAGATGGCACTGGCGAATGACAGTTTCTTTGACCACATGCCGTGTCCCTCTTGTATGTTTCAGACCATGTGTGACGCAGCACACTGTAAGCAGCAGAATGGTCTGAAATTCATTTCAGAACAAGTCGAGAAGGCGTTTATGTATGGCCAAGCAGATAAAAACCGTCGATACACAGCGTGGTTATACTAAAACAAGTGCCCTCACAGACACGAACCCTATCATACAACATTTCAAGCCTTTTTTGACTGTTCACTTGGTCAGGAGTACTTTCAGACAGACAAAATTTGCACAGAGGCAGCAAACCGTTCATACATCAGGTTTGGAGGGACCTGGTTCTGCAGGTTTTTGAGATGAACCCTAGGACAAGCCCAGGCAAGTGGCCTGCCAACATAACTTCTAAAGGAAAAACTACAGATGTGGCTAAGCACTGGGCCAACGTAGGTAGCACAGTCCTATAGTATTCTCCTACATAGACCATACCAAGTCTTCAGTGATTTGACTCATTCTTTCATTTATCGGCGTCACAGAAGTGTATTTTAGAAAGTCTTGGAAACCCTTTTATGAAACTCTTATAGGAACAAAGTTATTTAATTTACCTGCTATATTTGGGATGTAACTTAAACACTGTACATATATCTGGCCTATCAGTAACAGAAATATTCTCACTACGTCCTCATATCCTCGACACTATTGCTGATCAGTCATTTCCTTCATGGCAGACCATGGCGCTTTTACTTTTTTCATTAGTGTTCTGTTTTGTATACCACGTGATTTTTGCCTTACTACTTACCTTTTCAGCACATTACAGTACTGTTTTTGATGGACTATTGCAGCGTTGTTGTACCTATTTCTCTTGACTTGATACGAAATGCTTAAACTATGAGGTAGGTGTTCATTCAGAATAGACAAGTTGTGGGAAGTCTGTCACAGTTTAGTTTATAGACTCATTTTACTAGATCAGAACATTGTTGGTTTTGTTGTTGTTGTTGTTGTTGTCGTCTTCAGTCCTGAGACTGGTTTGATGCAGCTCTCCATGCTACTCTATCCTGTGCTAGCTTCTTCATCTCCCAGTATCTACTGCAGCCTACATCCTTCTGAATCTGCTTAGTGTATTCATCGCTTGGTCTCCCTCTATGATTTTTACCCTCCACGCTGCCCTCCAATACTAAATTAGTGATCCCTCGATGCCTCAAAACATGTCCTACCAACCGATCCCTTCTTCTAGTCAAGTTGTGCCACAAGCTCCTCTTGTCCCCAATTCTATTCAATACCTCCTCATTAGTTATGTGATCAACCCATTTAATCTTCAGCATTCTTCTGTAGCACCACATTTCGAAAGCTATTCTCTTCTTGTCTAAGCTATTTATCGCCCACGTTTCACTTCCATACACCGCTACACTCCATACAAATACTTTCAGAAATGACTTCCTGACAAAATCTATACTCGATATTAACAAATTTTTCTTCTTCAGAAACGATTTCCTTGCCATTGCCAGTCTACATTTTATATCCACTCTACTTCGACCATCATCAGTTACTTTGCTCCCCAAATAGCAAAAATCCTTTACTACTTTAAGTGTCTCATTTCCTAATCTGATTCCCTCAGCATCACCCGATTTAATTCGACTACATTCCATTATCCTCGTTTTGCTTTTGTTGATGTTCATCTTATACCCTCCTTTCAAGACACTGTCCATCCCGTTCAACTGCTCTTCCAAGTCCTTTGCTGTCTGACAGAATTACAATGTCATCGGAGAACCTCATAGTTTTTATTTCTTCTCCACGGATTTTAATACCTACTCCGAACTTTTCTTTTGTTTCCTTTATTGCTTGCTCAATATACAGATTGAACAACATCGGGGAGAGGCTACAACCCTGTCTTACTCCCTTCCCAACCACTGCTTCCCTTTCATGTCCCTCGACTCTTATAACTGCCATCTGGTTTCTGTACAAATTGTAAATAGCCTTTCGCTCCCTGTATTTTACCCCTGCCACCTTTAGAATTTGAAAGAGAGTATTCCAATCAACATTGTCAAAGCTTTCTCTAAGTCTACAAATGCTAGACACGTAGGTATTGCCTCACGTGTTCCAACATTTCTACGGAATCCAAACTGATCTTCCCCGAGGTCGGCTTCTATCAGTTTTTCCATTCGTCTGTAAAGAATTCGCGTTAGTATTTTGCAGCTGTGACTTATTAAACTGATAGTTCGGTAATTTTCACATCTGTCAACACCTGCTTTCTTTGGGATTGGTATTATTATATTCTTCTTGAAGTCTGAGTCAACTTCGCCTGTCTCATACATCTTGCTCACCAGATGGTAGAGTATTGTCATGACTGGCTCTCCGAAGGCCGTCAGTAGTTCTAATGGAATGTTGTCTACTCCCGGGGCCTCGTTTCGACTTAGGTCTTTCAGTGCTCTGTCAAACTCTTCACGCAGTATTGTATCTCCCATTTCATCTACATCCTCTTCCATTTCCATAATATTGTCCTCAAGTACACCGCCCTTGTATACGCCCTCTTTATACTCCTTCCACCGTTCTGCTTTCCCTTCTTTGCTTAGAACTAGGTTTCCATCTGAGCTCTTGATACTCATGCAACTGGTTCTCCTTTCTCTAAAGGTCTATTTAATTTTCCTGTAGGCAGTATCTATCTTACCCCTAGTGAGATAAGCCTCTACATCCTTACATTTGTCCTCTAGCCATCCCTGCTTAGCCATTTTGCACTTCCTGTCGATATCATTTTTGAGACGTTTGTATTCCTTTTTGCCTGCTTCATTTACTGCATTTTTATACTTTCTCCTTTCGTCAATTAAATTCAATATTTCTTCTGTTACCAAAGGGTATCTACTAACCTTCTTTTTACCTATTTGATCCTCTGCTGCCTTCACTATTTCATCTCTCATCCATCAGAACATAGCTGCGCTTAAAAAAATTTGCGGTATGAAATGGCACAGAACAATAACATCAGGATGTATACGTTGAGACAACCCAGAAATCCAGGAAAAACCTGGGAACTTTTCATCTGGGGAAAAAACTGGAAAAGCACAGGAATTTTTTAGAATTCTGGGAATTTTTCCAGTTTTATCTTTCACTTAAATTTTTATAATTTTGATTTGTAAGTATTTGTACTTTAACAAAGTTTTAATGTATTCTGCCACTGCAGAATAATACTACAGCAATGAAACAAGCCGGAGTAAAAACCAAAACGTAAGTTGCAAAGGAAATGCGCCATTTACAACCAAACAGTGCACGCACAGGTGTCTCCCAACAGCAAAATGTGTCAAAAGCTTTCGTGCTACGACTATGGAATACTTCGTAGCAGGACTGCTTCCGATGAGCGTGACGTCACCACTTTTTACATTTGAGCAGCTGCGAGCGGGCTCATGCACATGCGCAGTTGAATTGCGTATGAGCAGCAACTGCTTCTGCTTACGGCTACTTTGTGTATCAGCAGTAGCAAGAAGCAGCCAGCTTCTACCCGGGAAATTTTTTCTGGTGCGCTCAAGCTACCAGATTGGCACATGCGCAGAGCAGTGTAGGTTGGAAGGAGGGAGAGGGTAGTCTTCACGTAACCAGAGTTCAGGTTCAGTGATTTTCCCGTTTCCTGTTTGTTTACAGTTCTCACGTCAAATGAAAACAGAACGGATTTCTGTGGCCAGGTGCTATAAAGTAATTATACATTCACATAATTACAAAACGTTTAAATGTGTTAGTAGTTTCAATTTTGTTTTTATTTTATTTCCACGTTTCTGGCAGTCAAGCAAGAATCGTCTTGCAGGTTAAGGAAGTTATTTTTGTCAGTTTGCTAAATAAATGTGGCTTTTATCAATCTTTTCCACGGAGGCAGTCAATTTATTAGAAAGGAAATAATCATTCCACACTATTGGCTAGTTTCTACTGTTCACTGCCTTTGAAGTGCACCTTTTCCTCTCCTGGCACGTATGGCATTATGACATAATGAAGAGCCGAACAGGAGATAAAAGTACTGGTACTCCAAGAAAATTTGCATCCCAAAATCCGCCCTGAAAAGCGTAAGATCAGGCTGGGATCTACATTGTGAACCTGGACATGTAAATGTGCACTGTAATTCGAATTATAAATTTTAGTATTGTTTACGAAATTCCGACGCTCTTTGGGTATCCTCTGACATTCTATTTCTTTTGTGTGTGGTCTCTTAGTGCTACATATGTATGAACATACACGATTCCTACGTCATCGTAGGTGCCCACACACAGTAATGCCTGTTTTCTGGCGCTCTCTGGAAACAGCCGAAAGGAACCCGTTTCTAACAGGTCGTAGGAAAATATTGCGAATGGTGCTTTGAAAAGAGTTACTTTCAAAGTAAATTTCCTTTTACGCAAGATGAGTTATGTTACGTTTGAAAATGTGTGATTAATTTCTTAAATCATAGAGCGTTTGACTCATTTAAACCTTAACACTTTGAGGACCAGCCATTTAGATGAATTTCGAGCCCAGAAGATCAGACAAAGTCATTTAAAATTTTACTTGCAAATTTGTGTGATGTGTCTTAAAAAGTAACATGCGTAAAACACCAATTTTATACGTGAATGCTTAGCTTTTCTTTTAATTTGTTGATCTTTAAGACCAATATTTTATATAAAAGCTCCAATTTTCTTGTAGCTACGCTATGTACATTAATCTAAACGATTAACATTTTCCTATTTGTGTATGCGTGCTACTTCACAGTGATCTTTCTATTGGCTGACTGCATCGTGTGTCCTATGCTTTGAATGTCTACTGTCATTGACTGGTGAAATCATGTGACATGAGCTATGATTTGCTTACAAAACCGCCCTGCAGTCTTGATGCTAATGTGTCAGAAACTAACATACTATGTTTGGTGGCATTTGAAATTATACTTTTCTAATATGAAAACGTGCAGCATACACATTGCTACAGAGCAAAGATCTCTCCAATACGCGTTTTTTTCTTTCTTGCGAGTTTCGCGTTTTGAAGTGCCGGGAAGTTCTACAATGCCGTGTAAAACCTTCACCATTCAGAGAACTCATTTTTATACCTCCGAAGGAAACTATACTGTCACTTATGGAAAAAGTACTTTCGCCTAGAAAGAAGTGTTTTCACGAGGGGAAAAGTGCGTTATTTTTTAACAGAGAAATCTGGGAATTTCTTGTCTAGGTATACACCCTTTATATTCACAACGGTCTGCTGTTGCATCAATACTTACAAAGAAATACAAAGTGAACCATACAGCAGGGGGTGAGTAAGGTACTGAAAACAGTTTGAACGTACAATATATGAAGACTAGTGCCAAAATGAATGTACGTAGCGATCAGTAGTGGTGAGGAAAGCAACTGCCATCACCAGGTGGTGTTGACAACTAACGCGGCATATTAAGTGACTATAGAAAAACGTAACCAACAGTTTAATATTACATACTATTCAACTTTAAAGCTCTAGAGGAACCATAGAGGCATAGTACTTAAAAATTTTATGTAACGTACAGAATAAAAATAAATAGAATAGGAACAGATCCCACGTGGAATGGTATCTGCTACAATTACTGAACAAAGAGGTATCAGTTATGTCGTAAATGACAGCATGCAAGACTCAAAATACAGAAATACTACTTATGTTCGAAAATGATTGCAGTGTGAGTGTAGAATGTGACAGCTTCATACATATTACACTGTAGGCATAGAAACAAAATAAGTTCAAAACCAATTACAATGTAGGCAAAATCCCTTTGCCTCTAGGCGATCTGATCAAAAGTTTAATCCATGTATGTGTGTGCTAAGGTTTAATACATCAGTTTGACACAAATAGTTTCAAAAAGTGCGGAGTAAGGTGTAATAGTTTTTATATTTATTTGTAAATGTTTAGTTGTATATCTGCTTCTAACGTACAATTTACTTTCTCCAACATTGGAAATTTTCCACTCCACAGTTTTATTGCTTCTTCCACTGCAGAAGAGTGTCTATATCATGTACTAGTTTGGAAGTCTGGTTGTCAAGTACAATTTGGTGTCAATGTAGAAGAGGTACTTAAACGAGCTTACAGTTTTTTCTGTGAATGCAGACATTTACAAGGGAAGATTTTGTTTTAAATGCGTCCCCATTGTGTGATATTATCCATTCTGGCAATTTATTCTATCACCCTGGCCCATTGATATAAGGACTATCGTCTTATTTTCAGATTTGTTCTTTGTAATAACCGTTTGTTGTACTGTAGTTATGTACATCGTAATATTTGGATGTGCCGCCCGTATGGTTTACAAAATAGAACAAACGGATATACAGTGAGAAATTTATTTTGGATACTGCCATCATGGCATGTGTCTGTACCCCACCCCCAACATCGCTCTCCTAACAGGCTTATTCTGCTGCAGCTCGCGTCAGTAGCACCCCCTCCGTCATCCAGGTCTGTCCTCATTGTCAATGGGGAAAATTGCCCCAGTCTACTGTTTTCAGCGTTTTATTACATGACTTATTGGACAGCTGGCTAAGGAAGTACAATGCATTGCTTATTTCCTGTATACGAAGTTAACATGGTTTTCCCGTCTGAAATTAACATTCAACAGCAGACCAAGGAATTTACCTTATTCTTTGTAATAAAAATTCCACACACATTTCTGATTTTTATGGCAACAGTTATGTACTTTTAGCTCTAGTAACTGCTGTTGACTTTTACGCCCTGGTTACTAAAATATTGTCACTTCTGATGTCTAGTGTGTTGTAAACTGTTCTGATTGTGACCATAAAACGTCAGAGAGGTGTCGTCAGAATATGTAATTATATGGCAACTGAATGGTTGTACAGTGTCATTTGCATACATGAGAAAAAGAAATGTTTCCAGTATTGATGATTATGGCACACCCTGCATTATTGTTTCAGGAAGATCAAACGTAGATTTTCCTCACGTCTTTTTGATTTATATTTGTGCATTTTTGACTGTAGGCACATAGGCGTTCGAGAAGTGTGATACTGTTTGTCCTCCACTCCTGAAATACCAGTGCATATTTGATCCGATGGAATGCCTTTGAGGACTAAAAGTAAGCCGACTATACTTTTCCCTTCATCTAGATAACTGAACTTTAAGCAAAAATTCTGTAACAGTTTTTGAAGTGCTGCAGTCTTTTCGACATTCATGTTTGGTTTCTGCGAAGAGTATTTTTAGCGAAAAGGCATTAAATTGCGCCAGCATCATTAACTAACATTTCGCAGTACCTGTATTTTACAGTGTGCACTTCGATGCACCGTTCCCATGTGCATGCATGCCTGAAGGAAGAGAGACTGACGACAGACAGTCTTGTTAAATTATGAAATGTATTCGCAAATAGCAAATGCGAATGCAAATGCGAATGTATAGTAACTATACGATGTATAGTAACTATACGATGTATAGTAACTATACGATGTATAGTAACTATACGATGTATAGTAACTATACGATGTATAGTAACTATACGATGTATAGTAACTATACGATGTATAGTAACTATACGATGTATAGTAACTATACGATGTATAGTAACTATACGATGTATAGTAACTATACGATGTATAGTAACTATACGATGTATAGTAACTATACGATGTATAGTAACTATACGATGTATAGTAACTATACGATGTATAGTAACTATACGATGTATTAACAAAATTTGTGTGGGACCCCAACTGGAACCTGGATTTTCCGCTTTGCACGCGCTATTGCTTAAACTGCTTTGGCTGCCTAAGCACATGTCACGGCCAGACCCAAACTTCCGTAACCCTTAGTGCCTACATCCAATAGCGCTCGCATACCAATCGGTTGATTCTTGCTCAGGGAGGTACATTTTCCTCGTCAGGTTGCCTTGCTGTGGCAAGGAATACAGTACGGCAGTGTCGAGTAAAATAATGTATGTCCCTAGGTGGCAGTTACAATTGGTGTTCGAGCACTATGGGCCGAACATGGGAGTTTGAGTTCGGTTGTGGTATGGCTCTGACAACGTAAATGGTTAAGGAGATTACTTATGTAAAACCCTTGCGGAAATGTGGTCATCAGTGATGTTGGTCTGTAGTTCCGCATTTAATATTTCTTTTTTAAGTATTCGTCTGACACTACTACTCTCCAGTGCAACAGGACATATGCCTGCTTTGGTGCTACAGTGTATGAGACTTAAATGGCTTGACCAGAACGTTTGTGCATTTTTAATTACTCTGCTGGAAAGAACATTCCACAATGAACGCATTGATCAATTTATTGAAAATTTAACACCGAGAAAATGGAAATCTTGTACTCTTGGTCTGAAAAAAGGGCTTGTTTAGACATTTCACTGATAAATGTATATTGTAGATTTCGAGTATAAGGAAGAAAGTAAGGCACATAGCTTATCTTCCTTCACAAAACCGAAGGGACTTTGAATAATCCTTCCTTTTTATAGTTGGCAAAATACTGTGCAGCTTGCAGTCAGCAGATTACAGATTGCAGAACCTTTAGATCCTCGAAAGCAAGCCATGCCTCCACGTGAACACACTCGGTGGTTTCCACTCTTAGCCTTCTCACCGTATTACATTCTTGGTCTTCCAATACCAGATTGTAGAGCTGGCCTGTTTTTATCAATTTGTTTTATAAGAGTTAATTTAATATTCGCAGTCGGGTTTTCGCTTCTTTGCACCACTAACCGTTTGAAGCTGCGTGCCTGCGATGAAGTGTAACGAGTGCCTGTCTATGCTGTAGCTGACTGCACCAAAACTCTGCGCGTCGGAAGTGTCAGTGTCTGTCTTTTAGAAGAAAACCAGAGTCTAAAGAATGACATTCTTCCACTCAATCAGGGAAATGACAGCTTACACAGATGTCGTTAGACAATTTTCACAATATTTATTTTACAGTATGCAAACAATTTAAGATACAACTGATACAATTAATACAATTAGTAACAAAATATTTAGCACACAACCACATAAACTGAATGTTCACAGAGCATAATTAATAGGAATACACAAAAGTCATACATATATGTGCGTAATGTTACAATACAAGGTGAACGACAGAGGCTAAGTGTCAGGGGCCATGAAGGGAAATACATATTTAAAGTATTGCTTGTAAGTAACAGTTTAAACTACACTTGAGTTGTGTCATTAACACCGTAAAGAAGGATTAACTAATCACAAAATTAAATAATATCTAAAATATTAAAGAAAAATACGTTTGAAATATTATTGAATTAAGTGGTAGAGAACTCTGGCTTTAGTTTAAGCATCCTATGGGATATAGTATATGCCCTTGCCTTCCTCAGGACTGTCAACTAACAGACCAAGCTATTTGTGTTCAGTACTATTAAACGTGGAAGAGTGAGTGCGAGAAGAGACTAACGTACAAAAAACCTTGTTGAATGAGAAGTGCAGACAGAACGCTTCTAAAGAAACGCGGCATTGGAGGAAAGGATTTTCATTCACTTGGGAACACATGACTAACCGAGATAACGAGCAACGTAACATCTCGCCGCTTTAGCTTTTTCGACGCACAATTGCTGGTTATGTTATATACTGATATTAGAATGTGCCACTAACGCAATGCAAGTATTTCGGTTCAGTTACTTTCTGGCCACTCTGAGGGCTCTGGTCTCATCTAAATCTACACCTACTTAGGTAGTCCGCAAGTCACCCTACGGTGCATGGAGGACGGTACTATGTACCGCTACTTATTTCCTTTCCTGTTCCACTTGCAAATAGGAGAAGGGAAAAAACAACTGTATATGCCTTCGTGTGAGCCCTCATTTCTCGTATCTTTACTTCGTGGTCATTACGCGTAATGTTTGGTGGCTGCAGTAGAATCGTTCGGCAGTCAGGTTCCAATAGCGGTTCTCTAAACATTATCAACAGTGTTTCTCGAAAAGAAAGTAGCCTTCCTCCAGGGATTCCAGTTTGAGTTCCCGAAGCATCTCCGTAGCACTTACGTGTTGTTCAAACCTACCGGTAACAAATCTAGCAGCCCGCCTCTGAACTGCTTCGATGTCTTACTTCAATCCGACCTGGTGCGGATCCCAAACACTCTAGCAGTACTCAAGAATAGGTCGCACCAGCGTCCTATCTGCTGTCTCCTTTACAGATGAACCACTCTTTCCCAAAATTCTCCCAATAAAATTAAGTCTACCATTCGCCTTCCGTACCAAAGTTCTCACATGCTCCTTTCGCCTCATGTCGCTTTGCAACGTAAGCCCAAAGGGGCATCTAACATCAGACATCAGACACTGTCTGAAGAGGACATTTAAGTTCTCCGTCTTACATTTTACATAGATTTGACAGCACCATCCAATGAAACTGCGGGGAGCCTTAAACAAGAGTTTTTAATTGCCAGCAGTCAGAACCTAAATTCACCTGAACACGGCCATTTTTCTCACCGCGAAGCTTGCCAGGCGTGGTGTCCGTCGTCATTGCTGCACTGTGTGGAACGACCTGTTACATCTCAAGAGACGTAATGTGCTTCTCATTGTGATTTGCTACCTTAGAGCTCTCAGCGTGAGGTCTGATGCATCTGGCGCGTAAACCACACGATTTATTTACGAAAACGGGCGCGCGTAGAATAGCTGCTTCAACTCTTGATACCGATTGTCATAGAAAAGCGAAGAAAGTCACTAATAAGGTTCGGAACTCGTCGATGGCTTTTACAACGAACTGCTGGTAGAGGAACACTATATAATGCTGTACAATGGTCTGAGGTACACACTGGTGGGAGTTATTCGTTAATTGAATCGTCATCCCATTTCCGTTTTCAATCGAATACAGTGGAAATAGAGTGTCGAATATTTTTCGCATGCATAACAGCCATATTCTCGATGTTTCATTGATTACCATCACTCTGAAGCAACGTACTTCACAGATTTGAAGGTAAGGGTTTTCTTAGTTCTTTTCACAACTGCTCACCATCGTCGAGAAAGATCTTTACCGCCAAAACACAAACATGGACAGTCCATGAAACAGACAGGCATATACATTTTACAGCAATTTTAAAATTCAGTGAAACGCACTCTATGGCAACCACTCTATTCTCAGCGTTCCGTCCTCTACCACGGTATTATGTGGTGAGCCCAGCTGGTATGAAACTATCCATATCGTCAGGCCCTCGCTGTGGTAACCAATGCACCCACATTCGCTGTGACTACTTTCAACGAGTTCATAAAATACCCATAAAGGGCAGTCCACACAAAACCTATCAGTCATGTCTGTTTATGCATTTCCCTATTTTAACTAAATTATATTTTCCGTGAACCATTATATATATAATTGTTTTGTTTACTATTGTGTATTTTTCTGTAAATTTCAACTATACCATTTAATGTGACATACCTCATGTAATAAGTACATGGTTGGTTGTTAATGACGTAATGCCGAAAGCGATGGGCGGCGCTTACAGTATATATTCTCGAGTAATGCTGCCTTATTCAGCAGTTAACTTTTTCCGTCGTATTTTGCTCCGTCCACTGCCACAAACCATTATTATTAGTATTAGTATTAGTATAGCATTTTATTTTCTTGTTATTGCAGATTTTAGATGCTTTGCTTTTAACCATGTTACCATCTCTTTGCATAGAAATCCCCCTCAATATGTATTACTACTCTATTGCAATTCTTACGTCCTAAAGATCTTCTCAATTACAGACCGAAACGAGTTTCCGGCCAAAATAACGATTCTTCAAAGTAAACACACCAAAAACTAATACACTGAACACAAATACTTATGGTGCCCTTATACAAGTATCGATATATTTGACTGTCTATACACGGAATGCTTAGGGGCCTGAAGATATTGTTGAGATGCCGAAACTAGTTGTCTAAATAAAATAACTTTTCAAAACATACGGCTGTTTAGCGACTTTCCTCGGTAAATATTTGAGTAGCCGCAGTCCCGCTTCCGCAATGGCTAAACAGAGAGTAAATGAAACATCTCTTCCATCAAGACTGTTGTACTGAATTTTAGTATTTTACACCAATAGCTATACACTTTCCATTAAAAGAAAGCTTCCAAAAAATTAAGGTTTACTGGAAGTTTCATAATAAAAGAAACTTCAAGTGTGCCGTTTGGTAAGATTTAGGTCCACTGGGAAAATATTTCAGCCTTTGGCCTTTGCAACATGGTTTCAAACAGCTTATACTGATACCGCGTAGTCTATGGGAAAGGAAACCCACGAAATACAATGTTTATGGCCATAGAATATGGCGGCTTCTGCATTCTGTTGTGACAAACTAAAAGTAAGAGTTACTGTTTGTAGTGAAAATTTTGTAAAGTGCAGAATACCATATGAAAGTAACTGAAATCAGGGGACTGATCCTTTAAATTGACCACAGAACTATTGATGCGTGCACTACTTCGTTTTTAGACACTGTTCAAAGCATACGAAATAGCAACTGTCCAACCATCTATAAGGAAGGTATTAAGGACCCCAAATGTATATAGCAAAATACTAAAATATGGTATACTCAAACTAAGAATACTGCTTTTCGTAGCTGAAGACAGTTATGTTAAAAGTGGAAAAGCTAAGAAAATAAACGCAAAACTCAAATCTACAAAAATGAAGTTTAAATAGCTGAAAGTAGAGCAAATGGTATCTACATTTTGAAATGTAAAAATAAATGTAAAGCAGCAACAGTGAAAAAGTCATCAAAAGTGAAATAAATCGACGCAAAAAGGTGATACCGTTCCCACAGATTCTAATGTATTAAGTGAATACTTTGTAAATTGTACAAATGACAATCACTTATGTTGCAAGAACAGTCACTGAAACACTTCTAACCAAAGAAAGAAACGTTACTATCTTCTCATGGTCTAAAATAACTCTCCGCAATGTTAGCAAAGCAATTAACAAGCTTGGAAATTCTTAAATAGAGTACAATTATGGACTGAGTCATTTTGGTATAAAGCACGCATCAAATGAAATTAAAATGCCATTGCTTTATCTAGCTAAAAGAATTGTGGCACATGGTATTTTCCCTAAAGTTCTCAAAATCACTTACCTTCGTAGGATTAAGAAAGCAGAAAGACAACTCCCTAGTAATTTTAAAACAATCTCAATTGTTCCAATTTAATTAAAAGTAATAGAAAGGTGGATATATGTAAATACATGACTACCTTGAAAGTAACAGGCTACTTAGATCAAATATGTCATCAATAACAGCAGTAGGAAATATGTTAATTATTATACATGAGGGTGTTGAAAAGGAGATGCTAAACATTTTACACTTTTAGACTTTACCAAAGCCTTCGACTATGTCACGTGAGACTATATTAATGAAACTAGCTCACTGTGGCGTTAGATCGAAGACATTTAATGGTTTATCTGACAGGCTGCAGTTAGTATATACAAATTATCAGACATTACAGTTGTTGAAACCAAAAGATGGAATACCACAGATAGGTTCCTGGAACGTTTGATTGTGTAATGATTTCTTAAGTCACGTACTACATGGGAATTTGTAAGTGTTCAGCTGTTACGTGTGATGTCAGCATACAGCAAAGTGTTCAAAATTACAATAGATGAGGATGATTGGTTTGTGGGGCGCTGAACTGCGCAGTCATCAGCGCCCACACAAAGTCCCAATCTGTACATAGTCCAATCTAGCTACTTTCTTGAATGATGATTGAATGATGGAGACAACACCAACACCCAGTCCCCAGGCAGAGAGAATCGCCAACCCAGCCAGGAAACGAACCTGGGACCCCATGATACAGAGGTAGCAACGCTAGCCACTAGATCACGAGCTGTAGACAAAATTACAAGAGAGATTAGCAAGATGACTGGTCACTGGTGTATAACCAACCAGCTGTCCATTAACGAAACAAAAACAGATGAACCTTCAATCCCAGAGCAATGAAGTGAGATTAAGAATGTGAAAATACTTGACTTGGGATTGATAAAAGACTTATGGAATGGGCACAGATTACTTAAGCAACAAATTGGCAAGAGTTATGTTTGTTACTTAAATTAAGACAAAATGTCAGAATCTGGCACTATACGTTTATTATGCCTTCTTCCACCCACATCTGCAGTATGGAATACTGATGTGGGGACATGCACCAGAGTCCACTTACATTCTTCAATGACAGAAGAAAGCCATTAGATGTATTGTATATCTGTCTGCCAGATAAACCTGCAGCAGTCGGTTCAGAACACTTAATGAGTCCCAGCCCTCAGAGGTATCTAATTTATCCTAAAGCAAACGAACTTAGGCTAAGAGAGAATGTTCATTTGCAGAATACAAGAAATAGCCACGAGATAGATTTACTGTAATCAAGACACACACAATAGCCACAAACACATGAACCTTAAATTCTTCAACAAACTACCAAGAACAGCTCACTTGACTAGCTTACACAAGTACAAGAAAGTACTATTAACTCTGCTAGAAGATCAGAAATTTTACACAGTTGGTGAATTCGTGAAGAGTTATTTCTCAGACTGATTTTGGTAGCTGCGTGTATCAGTAAAATTTTATGCAATAATCATACAATTAGGATTCCGAGTTTATTTACATGTAAATAAGTCCGTATATTGCTGCTTCAAGTAGTAGCAAGTAATGAAACACAAAGTATGTAACGAATATGTATAAATACGTAAGTGATATACAACCACAATTTAGTATTTATAAATATGGGGACGTAAACAGCTATTCCAGTAACTATATACTGATGGTAGTAAATTATTAAAGGCCACAGTACCCTTACCAAGATTAATTTTATTTACTCAGGAAGCTGACAATTTTATTAACTGTACTTTATATGTTGACAAGACCAGCTGTATCAAAATATACGGAACAGGGGATAATAAACAGACGATTATATACAATATTGACAAGATTTTCTCTGCTGAAACGCTTTTAAATTTTAATATAATATTTGTTATTCAGCACATGATCGTGTTGTTCCTTGGAAAATGTCTTCCGATTCGGAAAAACCTATTTCCACAATATCTTTTGCATTCACAGAATAGACCACACGCATGGATAGCTAACGACATAATTTAAAAAAGAAAAATGTGTTCCATGACCATTGCAGAGTAGCCTAGTGGTGGAAGCGTAAAATGCATATCAAGCTACAGTAATAGCCCACGCTCTATGAACTTCAGGTCACAGCTCGAAGGTGATAAATGCCATCCAGAAATCATGGAAAAAGAGGAAAGCATCATAAAACAGACATTCATAAATGTAAGAAGCTTCTGTTGCTCTTATAGTCAACCCTAAAAGGTGGATACACTGATATCACGTGAAAACTGTGATACAATATAAAGTCACCAAAGAATGAGAACGCAGGACAAATTGCTGCTTCTACTATTACATCACACTGTACACTGTGGCTCGAAAACTGCAGAAAAAAATTTACATTATGTGACGCAGTGAACTCTATGAATGTTTTCGTCAGCTATATTCTACCAAACGTCACGGGAGCATAAACGACTAACGGTTTGGATGGACGCTTCAGGCGTAACTCACTAAGCGAAGAAAGGGACAAGAGAAGAAGACACTTTCAATTACTGCATCTGTATGGTGGGCCGAAAATCACAGTGAACAATTTTACAATATGAGACGTAGTGAAATCTATGAAAACGTTCGTCAGCTACTCCAGAGAAGGTTGGTTTATTAAATATGGTCATCAAAGCTACAATTAGATAGCTACTTGCAGAAGTTAGAAGTTCGGCAAAAACGGGCGGATCCCGTCAGATGGGTCAAGCTATGAAGCTAGGAAACTAGACACACACACACACACACACACACACACACACACACACACACACACACACACACACACACACACACAGAGTAAACCCTGTCAAAGGTTAGGCCGCATATGAAATTGGAAAAAACGGGGGGATTAAATAGCGGTCATTTCACGAATGAGGGGGTCATGGGTCCCAGACCCTGAAAACACGAAGAGGGGCCCATCTGCAACCTTCTTACTACCGCTCCAGAAGTAAAGCAAAATCCCGTAACTGGAAACAAAATCCACTTTCACATAAGGAACTGTGGACCAGTTCAGCCATCCATCCATCCATCCATCCATCCATCAATTGTCTGCTAATATTAAAGACAAGGGCCAAAAGAAGGGGCATTACAGTAATAAATTGGATACCTGAAAGGAATGAAGGGAAGAGCGCCAAACTATAATAAACTCTGCACTATCAAGGAAACTACTGAGAACAACGTATCAGATGTCATTCCACTTTTGGGCGAAGAGATTTAGTGTGTATCAACATATCTGCACGTGGAATCATGAAAGGGAGGAGGGTAAGTATGTGCCTCTCTTGCCAAATGGTCATCCAGTTCATTCCAGGGGATGCCCTCATAATCTGGGACCCAGAGAAAAAGAACTGAGCAGGCGGCATGGCCAAGGGCAGAGAGAGAAGGTAATAGACTGCAGATACCAAATGCTGAAGAGAGTAGCATCCATCTATAGCCTGCAAGTCGCTTATTGAGTAGCTACATTTTAAAACAATATGGAGGGAGGCCTGAGTAACAAAGCCAAGAGCTCTTGATAGCTAGTAGCTCTGCTGTGAACATACTACTTGATCCTATCTGTAAATGGTGTTCCATGCCAGTAGGAGACAAAAGCATATCCTGTTATCTGTTTTAGAACCATCAGGATAAAATATGATCACACCCTGTAACTCTTCAGGAATGGAACTTACAATAAATTGCATACCTTAGGACACTAGGACACTGGAATAGGTCGGTGAGTGGAAATGGAGATCCAGGCAGAGGAAACTCAGGCACATTACAACCTGCAATACTACCCAACGGTGGGTTTCAGCAAGGAGAGGATTGGGTACATGGGATGATTAGGGAATCATCGAATGGAGATTGCGTAAGGAGCCAGGAATTTGCTATGTCTTATTTGTAGAGATGTCTATCTAGTCTGGACAGAACTGTTGTAAGTATGGAGAAGAATAGCACAGTCTGCACCCTAAGATGTGTGGGCCAGGAAGTGGATAACATTAAGCTTCCGCAGGTAGTCTGCAGTTGCCAAATTTGAGACCGCCAAGTCAGATTTTTATCAAAAGTAAGGCTCAAGAAACGGGCTGCAGAGCAACACTCAGGCGCTGGTTGCCTAAATATCCACTGTGATGAAAAGTATCCGAACACCCCCAAAAAACATACGTTTTTCATATTAGGTGCATTGTGCTGCCACCTACTACCAGGTACTCCACGTCAGCGACCTCAGTAATTAGACATCGTAAGACAGCAGAATGGGGCGTTCGGCCGAACTCACCAACTCCGAACATGGTCAGGTGATTGGGTGTCACTTTTGTCATACGTCTGTACGCAAGATATCCACACTCTTAAAGATCCTAGGATCACTGTTTCCGATGTGATAGTGAAGTGGAAACGTGAAGGGACACGCACAGCACAAATACGTCCAGACCGACCTCGTCTGTTAACTGACAGACCGTCGACAGTTAAAGAGGGTCATAAACTGTAATAGGCCGACATCTACACAGACCATCACACAGGAATTCCAGACTGTATCAGGATCCACTGCAAGTACTGTGACACTTAGGCGGGAGGTGAGGAAATTGATTTCATGATCTAACAGCTGCTCATAAGCCACACATCACGCCGGTAAATGCAAATGGACGTCTCGCTTGGTGTAAGGAGCGTAAACGTTGGACGATTGACCAGTGAAAACCGTTGTGTAGCTTGACGAATCACGGTACACAATGTGGCGATCCGATGCAGGGTGTGGGTATAGCGAACGATCGGTGAACATCATCTGCCAGCGTGTGTGTCAACAGTAAAATTCGGAGGCGGTGGTGGTTTTATGGTGTTGTAACGGCTCCATGTAAGCCGCTACATGGCTCGACCCCACAACTAAAGACACCTGAGTGCCCTTCCGACACTCAGGGAAGAGCCTGATGATAATTAGTAAGATAGGGTTATTTAAATACAGACGATCATTTTAATATTAGATATGGTAATTGTCTGGAAAGTGTGAATGCGAACGTATGATGAGGTATAAGTGAGATGTCGGCTGTGGGTCTGCTATAGGCATAGTGGAAGTGTAGCCAACCTCGAATCTAGTAGAGCGCGACTGCACTGGACCAGAGAGGCATAAGCTCCACGCGCGTCATTAGCGCTCGTTAGGTTGGCAAATAACCGTGTGCGGTATCTGAGTCCTTGCGGCCACGATGTGTAGACCCGGACGAGGGAGACCGTATCGGGGTGGTTGCTGGGAAGACCTGGGTGAGTAAGCACGCTCTGCTCTATCGCTCCGATAGTTAGCGAAGATTTAGAATTCCATGTTCACTTTAAACTTGGAAGCAGCTTCCCTGCTGAGGAAAGCCACTATGGTATTTTCTAGAATCATCTCGGTTAGGAGAGATAGGGAGATGATTTCTTTTGCCTAGCAATTTCATGGGAATTTGTGTTCACTGCACTTGATAGTGAACAGGAGCTCATTGCAGAGTAATACTCAGAATTGCTCAATTTGCGTTTCAGTGTGAGTGTGAAGTGTATTTGCATATATGTGTTTATTGACTACTGATTATGGAGAGATTGGTAACACGTGGTCCACAGACCCCGTGCATTTCTTGGTGAGAAGCTTCAGCTCGACGTAATCACATTTCGTGATCGAGCTGGATCTTCTACGTACATTCACGCATGTGATTTAATTGTTCCTTCATAATATCCAGTAAAACTCGCGGAGTTGGTTAAACGTGAAGACGGGACTTGCCCGAATTAAAGTTACAGTTGGAACCATGTGCTCTCTCCCAATGTTGTCCCACTTGGTGTATGGGAACGGTGTGCGCGCGCGTGTGGCTAAATGATGATAAAAATATGCAGGCGGTAGTCATTGGCGATTCACGGCACATGTTAGCCGAATGTTTAAGTTTACTTAGATATGATACTATTTGTATCACGCCAGCATTCCGTGATAAGTGAGAGGGAATATTTGAGATGGTAATGTTTATTGAATAAATGTGATTGTGTTATTATATAAATATGTTACAGTGACTTCTCCCAGCCACACCATATTCCCTTATTTCACAGAATATTTGGTACACGTAATTCAGTTAATCAGCTGTCTATGTCCCACTCATGGGCATATTTCATTTAATAAACTCTGTAAGGTGGTATTAAAACTTCATTATAATAATATTCTGATTCTAACTTGATCAAAACCACCGAATAAAACCTTAGCTTGAGTGTTGATGCTTGTTGCTGCAAATGGCCGCCGGCGTCTTCTATAGTACAGGTCCCATTTATAAAATTGAGGATGCCTGCCGAAGGTGCGGAAAGCAAGTATCATGCAGTGTGATCGTATTTTTCGTGGAGGGGGCTTGCACCATTTGTTGTTTTCTTGGCACTATCACAGCACAGGCCTACATTGATGTTTTAAGCACTTTCTTGCTTCCCACTGTTTACGAGCAATCTGGGGATGGCGATTGCATCTTTCAACACGATCGAGCACTTGTTCATAATGCTCGGCCTGTGGTGGAGTGGTTATACGATAGCAACATCCGTTTAATGGACTGACCTGCATAGAGTCCTGACCTGGATCCTATATAACACCTTTGGGATATTTTGGAACGCAGACTTCGTCCCAGGGCTCACCGACCGACATCGATGCCTCTCCTCAGTGCAGCACTTCGTGAAGAATGGGCTGCCATTCCCCAAGAAACCTTCCAGCACCTGATTGAACGTATGCCTGCGACAGTGGAAGCTGTCATCAAGGCTAAGCGTGGGTCAACACGTTGAATTCCAACATTACCGATGGAAGGTGCCAAGAACTTACAAGTTATTTTCAGCCAGGTGTCCGTATACTTTTGGTCAGAGTGTAGATCTGGATCGGAGTGTACTGTGTGTCGACGGCAAAAATACGTCATCCCCGTTTTGGTGGGAGGAAACTAAGCCTTTGGAGAGCGACCACGCAGAGGATCGTTGGGTAGCCCCTTTGGAGCTGACGTTCAGCAGACGTTACCGAGTGGGAGCTGCAACAGTCTTCGTCATACAAAGCCAGGGTAACCGGAGGCCTGACAGAGGTTACAAGCCCTTTGATGGAGACGGGGACCCTATGAGATGTCGGCCTCCTGGATACAAAGGGTGCTGAGTGAAGTGCTGATTCGAACCCGAATGATCCGATGTGGTAAAAACTCGGAAATCTAGAGGGGTGGTGAAAGATTAGCTCAACAATCTGTCGACAGTAAAAGTCTATCAGATTGCTGTGTCCAATATGAATAAACGGTCAGTTTCAGATCGTCGTCCTTGGACGCTGGAATATCTATTTTTGTCCTATTTTGTATCTGTATCGATATTTCCATGTCAATTTGTAGTGTTGCTTATATAGAATGTTGTATCTGTCATGGAAATTCTTTGACTATGCATAAATTTTTCAGTTGTGTGAAATTTTGAAGGATGTTTCAATTGTGCTTGTGAATTTAAATAACTACTGAAATGATTGTTCTGTAACGTACCGTAAATGACGTGGTCCATAGTTAGGGAATGTTATGTTGAATGTAGATGTTGGGGAAAACCCGCAGCTACAGGAATAGCTCGTAGTAACTGCCGTCTGCTGTGCAGCGAGCTACGTTAATTTAAGTATTAACTGTATTTTTCTTACTTGTCACTTCCTCTTCCCTGTGTTTTTGCTTTTAAGAAGCTTTAATTGTCGAGTGCTTGTAATAGTGTTCCATAGATTTCGTGTTGGTTTTGAATACAGTCAGAGAGAGTCCCTTTAGTCAACCATAGTGCCAGTAGTATTAGTGTGTTTTCAATACAGTCCAGAGACAGGAAGCGCTATTTTCATTGTTTTCTAAAAGTAGTGGCTATCAATCACAGTTTAGTCAACGATCAGCCGCCTTTAGTGAATTAGAAGTCTAGTTAAAAGTTGATTAACTCTATAGTAAATTGATTCCTTAGGATGGATATGATGTGTGACTGCTGTGTACGGACGCAGGAGGAGCTGGCCACTGTTCGCGAACAGCTGAGCGTGTTGATGGCCACGGTCAGCCGTCTTCAGGCTGCTGCCTCGCAGTGTAGCGGCAGTGGGGAGTCTGGTGCGTCGCATGATACACCCCAGGTGTTACATGCTTCACCCACTGCCCCTGCTGTCGAGACCTCTTCGCGGGTACCGGGCGCGGTTGGGCCACCCTCTCCCCAAGGGGAGTGGCGGGTTCAGCGGCGTTTCAGGGCGCACGAGGCGGAGGGTAAATGTGGAGGCTGGCCGTGTGGCATCGCCCGCTCTGCCTGTGAGTGGACATGTGGCTGCACCTTCAGCAAGGTCCGAGCAGGCACAGGAGGGAGGGGTTTATTAGTTATTGGGAGCTCCAACGTTAGGCGGGTGATGGAGCCCCTTAGGGAAATAGCGGAAAGGTCGGGAAGAACGCCAGTGTTCACTGTCTGCTTGTCGGGGGTCTCATCCGAGATGTGGAGGAGGTCCTGCCGGCGGCGATAGAGAGCACTCGGTGCGCCCGACTGCGAATTGTTGCTCATGTCGGCACCAATGACTCCTGCCTTCTGGGTTCAGAGGTCATCCTCAGTTCGTACAGGCGGTTGGCGGAATTGGTGAAGGCGGAAAGCCTCGCTCGCGGGGTGGAATCAGAGCTAACTATTTGTAGTATCGTTCCCAGAACCGATCGCGGTCCTCTGGTTTGGAGCCGAGTGGAAGGCTTAAACCAGAGGCTCAGACGATTCTGCGGAGATCTGGGGTGCAAATTTCTCGACCTCCGCTACCGGGTGGAGAAATGTAGGGGTCCCCCTGAATAGGTCAGGCGTGCACTACACGCCACGCCGGAAGCTGATACAGGGGTAGCGGAGTACGTGTGGAGTGCACATGGGGGTTTTTTAGGTTAGAGAATTCCCTCCCTAGGCCCGACAAGACGCCTCATGAGATGCGGCAAGGTAGGAGTAGGCAAAATGAGGCAGGGAATAACAATATTAATGTGCTAATAGTAAACTGCAGGAGCGTCTATAGAAAGGTCCCAGAACTGCTCTCATTAATAAACGGTCACAACGCCCAAATAGTACTAGGGACAGAAAGTTGGCTGAAACCAGACTTAAACAGTAATGAAATCCTTAACTCAGATTGGAATGTATACCGCAGAGACACGCTGGACAGTGAAGGGGGAGGCGTGTTTATAGCGATAAGAAGTGCAATAGTATCTAAGGAAATTGACGCAGATCCGAAATGTTAAATGATTGGGTGAAGGTCACGGTTAAAGCAGGCTCAGATATGGTAATTGGATGTCTCTATAGGCCCCCTGGCTAGGCAGCTGTTGTGGCTGAGCACCTGAAGGATAATTTGGAAAATATTTAGAGTAGATTTCCCCACCATATTATAGTTCTGAGTGGAAATTTTAATTTGCTGGATATAGACTGGGAGGCTCAAACGTTCATAACGGGTGGCAGGGACAAAGAATCCAGTAAAATTTTTTTAAGTGCTTTATCTGAAAATCTACAAATTCCGCGGTTGGTAGGACATGTTCTGAGGCATCAAGGGATCACCAATTTAGTATTGGCGGGCAGCATGGAGGGTAAAAATCGTAGAGGGAGACCAAGAGATGAATACACTAAGCAGATTCAGAAGGATGTAGGTTGCAGTAGGTACTGGGAGATGAAAAAGCTTGCACAGGATAGAGTAGCATGGAGAGCTGCATCAAACCAGTCTCAGGACTGAAGACCACAACAACAACAACAACAACATCTGAAAACTACCTTGAGCAGTTAAACAAAGAACCGACTCGTGGCGATTACATATTGGACCTTCTGGTGACAAACAGACCCGAACTATTTGAACTAGTTAACGCAGAACAGGGAATCAGCGATCATGAAGCAGTTACGGCATCGATGATTTCAGCCGTAAATATAAATATTAAAAAAGGTAGGAAGATTTTTCTGTTTAGCAAAAGTGACAAAAAGCAGATTAAAGAGTACCTGACTGCTCGACACAAAAGTCTTGTCTCAATTACAGATAGTGTTGAGGATCAGTGGGCAAAGTTCAAAACCACCGTACAATATGCGTTAGATGAGTATGTGCCAAGCAAGTTCGTAAGAGATTGAGAAGAGCCACCGTGGTACAACAACCGAGTTAGAAAACTGCTGTGGAAGCAAAGGGAACTTCACAGCAAACAAACATAGCCAAAGCCTTGCAGACAAACAAAAATTACGCGGAGCGAAATGTAGTGTGAGGAGGGCTATGCGAGAGGCGTTCGATGAATTCGAAAATAAAGTTCTATGTACTAACTTGGCAGAAAATCCTAAGAAATTTTGGTCTTATGTCAAAGCGGTAGGTGGATCAAAACAAAATGTCCAGACACTGACCACAATGGTACTGAAACAGAGGATGACAGACTAAAGGCCAAAATACTAAATGTCTTTCCAAAGCTGCTTCACAGAGGAAGACTGCACTGTAGTTCCTTCTCTAGATTGTCGTACAGATGATCTACAAAAGGGTAGATTGTCGTACAGATGATCTACAAAAGGGTAGATTGTCGTACAGATGATCTACAAAAGGGTAGATTGTCGTACAGATGATCTACAAAAGGGTAGATTGTCGTACAGATGATCTACAAAAGGGTAGATTGTCGTACAGATGATCTACAAAAGGGTAGATTGTCGTACAGATGATCTACAAAAGGGTAGATTGTCGTACAGATGATCTACAAAAGGGTAGATTGTCGTACAGATGATCTACAAAAGGGTAGATTGTCGTACAGATGATCTACAAAAGGGTAGATTGTCGTACAGATGATCTACAAAAGGGTAGATTGTCGTACAGATGATCTACAAAAGGGTAGATTGTCGTACAGATGATCTACAAAAGGGTAGATTGTCGTACAGATGATCTACAAAAGGGTAGATTGTCGTACAGATGATCTACAAAAGGGTAGATTGTCGTACAGATGATCTACAAAAGGGTAGATTGTCGTACAGATGATCTACAAAAGGGTAGATTGTCGTACAGATGACCTACAAAATGGTAGATTGTCGTACAGATGACCTACAAAATGGTAGATTGTCGTACAGATGACCTACAAAATGGTAGATTGTCGTACAGATGACAAAATGGTAGATGTCGAAATAGACGACAGAGGGATAGAGAAACAATTAAAATCGCTCAAAAGAGGAAAGGCCGCTGGACCTGATGGGATGCCAGTTCGATTTTACACAGAGTAAGCGAAGGAACTTGCCCCCCTTCTTGCAGCGGTGTACCGTAGGTCTCTAGAAGAGCGTAGCGTTCCAAAGGACTGGAAAAGGGCACAGGTCATCCCCGTTTTCAAGAAGGGACGTTGAACAGATGTGCAGAACTATAGACCTATATCTCTAACGTCGATCAGTTGTAGAATTTTGGAACACGTATTATGTGCGAATATAGTGACTTTTCTGAAGACTAGAAATGTCTGTAGAAATCAGCATGGGTTTCGAAAAAGATCGCGTGAAACCCAGCTAGCGCTACTCGTCCACGAGACTCAGAGGGCCATAGACACTGGTACCCAAGTAGATGCCGTGTTCCTTGACTTCCGCAACGCGTCCGATACAGTTCCCCACAGTCGTTTAATGAACAAAGTAAGAGCATATGGACTATCAGACCAATTGTGTGATTGGATTGAAGAGTTCCTAAATAACAGAACGCAGCATGTCATTCTCAATGGAGAGAAGTCTTCCGAAGTAAGAATGATTTCAGGTGTGCCTTAGGGGAGTGTCGTAGGACCGTTGCTATTTACAATATACATAAATGACCTTGTGGATGACATCGGAATTTCACTGAGGCTTTTTGTAGATGATGCTGTGGTGTATCGAGAGGTTGTAACAATGGAAAATTGTACTGAAATGCAGGAAGATCTGCAGCGAATTTACGCATGGTGCAGGGAATGGCAATTGAATCTCACCGTAGTCAAGTGTAATGAGCTGCGAATACACAGAAAGAAAGATCCCATATCATTTAGTTACAATACAGCAGGTCAGCAATTGGAAGCAGTTAATTCCATAAATTATCTGCGTGTACGTATTAGGAGTGACTCAAAATGGAATGATCATATAAAGTTGATCGTTGAGAAAGCAGATGCCAGACAGATTCGTTGGAAGAATCCTAAGGAAATGCAATCCGGAAACAAAGGAAGTAGGGTACAGTACGCTTGTTCGCCCACTGCTTGAATACTGCTCAGCAGTGTGGGATCCGTTACAAATAGGGTTGATAGAAGAGAGAGAGAAGATCTAACGGAGAGCAGCACGCTTCATTAAAGGATCATTTAGTAATCGCGAAAGCGTTACGGAGATGATAAACTCCAGTGGAAGACTCTGCAGGAGAGACGCTCAGTAGCTCGGTACGGGCTTTTGTTAAAGTTTCGAGAACATACCTTCACCGAAGAGTCAAGCAGTATATGGCTCCCTCCTACGTATATCTCGCGAAGAGACCATGAGGATAAAATCAGAGAGATTAGAGCCCACACAGAGGCGTAACGACAGTCCTTTCCACGAACAATACGAGACTGGAATAGACGGGAGAACCGATAGAGGTACTCAGGGTACCTTCCGCCACACACCGTCAGGTGGCTTGCGGAGTATGGATGTAGATGTAGATGTAGATTGGGAAAGGTGTGGCTGGCGCGCAAGTGGCAACTGGTCCTTTGTGATGGGTAAGGAGTCTGAGCTGAGCAGTGTTGCGTTTAACGTCTCGTTAGCAGTAGCAGATAATTGTGGCTCAAATTCCTGGAGTTGAAAGGCCAGAAGAGCTTAAGGACAATATTGGCCTCGGATGCTGCATTTCGTGATACCATTACCATGGCATGGTTTTTGGCCCTATAAATATATAATTCCGATGCCAAGAAGATACGTAACAGGGCGAGGCCAAGAGTATTGCTATGACTGAACCGCTGCCAGGTTAACTGTCACTGCAAATTGCTCCACCAGTGCGAACAACCTTCCACTAAACTGTGTTGCATTTGGCACTCTAAATGGACCAGGTATTTGTGATATTTGGTTGATTTTAATAATAATTGTGGTGTTGCTAAAAAGTCTTACACCCGTCACTATCCCATATCACAAACCTGGACATTAATCTTAGTGAATTTAATTTCGAGTGCCTTTATTTATGAGAATGTGATTGAACTTACATGTAGTATTGGGTCGCCATTTCCACAGCCAATTAATAGTAAGAATACTGACCTGTTCTTATACGTACTGGGGCAGTTTTGTTAATGAGCAATCAAGTTGAAGGGTCCTGGTGTACTAGGCTAGTTAGTGAAGCTATGCAAGCTTTTCTTCAGAGCCAGTGTAGCTAGATTTTGCATTCTGTTTAGTTGCGTCAAATCGACTTTAAGCGAGAAATCAGTCCTAATTTAAGTTCGTTAATGCACACACACACACACACACACACACACACACACACACTGTACTAAGCAAGGAAGTTCTAGATTATGATCATTAGCAGACCCCCTTATTTAAATTCATAATAATTTCAAGCTTTTCCCTGTTCAGTATTGCTGCTAGTCTCTCGTGTGCCGGTAATTGGTTTCAGAAACTGTTAGATGTAGTTCATTTAAGGTAAGTGGTGTTGAGAGGCACATGTTACTGTTTACTATCTCAGTGGCAATTTTTTTGTTACTAGCACATTTATCTGTAAGGTTACGTTACTGTGTTTTAGTATGAACATATAGAGTTTAGTGTGCGTGCGTGAAGGAAGGTTAGGCTAGGTTAAGTTAGGTTAGCGTCAGCACTGCCTTCTGCTGTATCATTTTGCTTGACAAGAATTCCTAATTAGGCTGGCGACCGGTTTTGATATGTAATGTTACTTGCTTTTATGCTGGGAGAACGTCCGGTCCTGACCCAGATGTTTACTGTTTACACTGAGTGTTTCGGAAACGAATCCCAGTTTGATTATTTTGTTTCCATTAGGTTGTCTCACGGTCACAACTTTCAACAATTCCTCGCAGAGGTATTACAGTACCGACTGCCATTTTAAGGCGCTTGATATTATCGTTAGAGCGCCACACACATGCGGACAAAAGGCTCAAATTCGGGTACACAACATAATCTGAAGCTAACCATCTTCTTGAACACTTTACGAAGCACATTCGTCAGATTAATCTGGCGGTAGGTGCCTAGAAACGTTGGGTTCTTCCCAGGCTTAATGGACGCGGATAACTATGCTGTCTGGTCATCGCGAAGGAAAGGACCCATGACTCAAATGCGGCTGAAGAGCATGAGTAGATGATGCCTCTGGATAACGTCCAAGTGTTGGATCATCTGGTTGTTGAAGGAATCCAGGTTGTCAGGTGAAGAGGTAAGAGCCTGCAAGAATTCCCATTCAGTTAAGGGTGCGTTGTAGGATTCAGCGTGATGGGGTTGAAATTGGAGTTGTTTCATTTTGTCTTTTCTGTCAGGGAACAGGGAAGGGTAGCAGGATAGGAAGGGGACCCTGACGCTGTTGCAAAACGTGTCGCGAGGTGTTCTGCAAGGACTGATGGATCAGTACACAGAGTACCATGTAGGACGAGACCCTGGACAGTCAATTCTCGCTGGTAGCCCAGAAGGCCACGGAGCTTGGACCAATCATGGGATGAAGGGACATACGTCCCCAGGCAGGAAGCAGCACTACCAGCATTCCTTTTTACTTCACTTAAAGTAGTGGGTCTTAGCACAGAGACACTTCGAAGTGATAAGGTTAGTCTGTGAAGAGTGTCATTTAAATTGTTGCAGCGCCCATTGGCAGCGACTGCTATGTTCTTGGTCCATCACAGTACCAGTCGGCGAGGGGGACTTGGGAAGAGGGGGGATAGCAGTGCCAGAAGTCTGGCATGACCACATCAATACAATCTGAGAGAGTCATTGAAGTGCACAGCAAATGTATGTAACACCCAACGGCTCTGCAGAATGCTCAGTCTGGGGTGCTCAGTCTGGCGGCGGCAGGGGAATGATAGAATCACTGGAAAGTGATCACTGTCACAAAGCTCATCAGGGGGGGTGACCAATGTAGGAAAGCCACGAGAGCAGTCGAGGAAATCGTGAAATCGGTAACAGGAAACGTGCAATTTGTCAATTAGAAGACCCCTACCCGTCAAAGTGCGACTCCCTCACAGGGGGGTGGTGTACATTAAAGTCCCAAGAGGAAGATACAGGCGCGGACGTTGCTGTATTAAGGTAGACAGGTCAACGTAAAAAATTGCCTACCTGGAGGGAGGTTGACGTGGCGAATGGTGACCGCTGAGGTCGTTTGCACTCTTACCGCTATTGCTTTCAGTTTAGTAAAAAGGGGGATCTGTCCACTAATGGCAACCATATGAACCAAGTGCAGACTGCTGAGGACTATCCTAGGATGAACACACTTCCTACAGATCGCCCGATACCCACGAAACGTTGGAGAGTAGTCCTCACGGAAGTGCGTTTCGTGAATAGCAGGACAGAATGTAGAATGCAGGATGCAGAATGCAGAATAAGAGGAAGCAAGTTGTATTTCCGGTAGGTGATTGTGATATCCGTTGCAATTCCACTTTATTTCTACCCTGGACACTCGCCACGTAATAATAAAGAAGCCAGGAGAGGTCATGTCACTGAGTCAGTGGTCGTCACTGTCGAAGATAAGGCGACATTCATAAAGAAGATGTCTGGTGGCAAATGGGGAGATGGCACCTATGGGGGCCATGGGGGCACTGGGGAGGTGGAGAGATGGAAAGGTGTTGTCCTGGGTCTTTTTATCTCTTCTTGTTCTCTTTCAGAGGTTGAGTAGGGCAGGATATCAAGGGAGCAGGCTTCTGCAAGATCAAGAACCTAAGGAGTGGGCGACATTGGGGTGCACAGCGGTGCATCCTGTAGTCGAGTTGTTGTAGCTACCTTGGGCACACAGGTGGTACGTCCCGTGGCCGAGTTGTCGTAGCTCCGAGGCGAGTCCCATCACTGGCAGGCGCCGAAGGAGAAATGACACTCCAAGGGAGGGGGAGTGACTCTCAGAGTGGGGGGCATGGGAACCGCAAAGGAGGGGAGATGAGAGGGGGGGCATACTGGGGTAAGGAAGAGGTAGCAGGGGGAATGGATTTAACAGAGTAAAAGTAGAAGAAATGGAATCTGGGGGAGACTCACGTTTTTGGTGAGCCTCAGTATAAGATAGACAATCCAGGGACTTTTAATCTTTGATATTTTCTTTTCTTTCCTTTCTTTTCCTCTCTTGTAAACTAGGCAATCTGGCGAGCATGGATAGTGGTGGCCATGACAGTTTACACACACACACACACACACACACACACACACACACACACACAGGTGGCGGAACACAGAGGCTCCCTCATGGGCAGGGTGGCCAGTCACCACACAGAAGGTCCGACGTCCAGTGGGAAGATACTTATCCAAAACACAAGCACCAAAAGCACCTCATGGGCGGCAACACGTATGGCTTCATGTCACATGGGTAAAACGATCTTTATCTTCTCTTGGAAGGTATCCCCCTCAAAAGCTAGAATAAAGGCGCCAGTACGAGTTTTGTCCTCACGACCCTTCTGCAAACGAATGAAATGAGTGCTGCGTCACTCCAGGTTAGTCTGCACTTATCAGTTTGCAAGATGAGGTCCCTTTGAAAAATCACTCCCTGGGCTGTATTAAGAGACTGGTGGGGTAACAGACACTGGGACGTCGCCAACGCGATCTCAAGCATGATGCACGGTGAAGGGAGTGCTGCCCCAGAAAGACGAATGGGCTGCAATAACTTGGGGCCCTGTGTGCGTCATGCACGAACTTTCAAAAGAACCACGAAACTACTTCCCCTCCCTCCCCGGGTGAGGGGGAAGACAAGGTTGTAGGAGCATGAACGACTTATGACTGATTTGGGAGGGATCCTTCAGGCCTAGCTTAGTAAGCGAAGAACGGCATCAGAAGAGGATACAGCACTGTAGACAATGACTACATCTCTAATGCTGTGGGTCTAAAATGTCAGCAAGCAGTTTTATAATATGTGAATTATTATTATCTTCTTTCCTTTCTCAGACCTTAGGCCTGGTTAAAAATGGAAAGTGACGAGGACCTTGATCAAGCATGACTTCCTTTCAACTGTACGGTATATGTTATATTGCATTTAGGAACTTTTGGGTAAGTTAACATGTATCAATAATTACGGATTTCTGTAGTTGTATATACAAGTTTGGATGTAGCTGTATTGCATTGATGTACTGGTGGATATTGTGTGGTATGACTCCTGTAGTTGATAGTATAATTGGTATAATGTCAACTTTATCCTGATGCCACATGTCCTTGACTTCCTCAGCCAGTTGGATGTATTTTTCAATTTTTTCTCCTGTTTTCTTCTGTATATTTGTTGTTTTGGGTACGGATATTTCGATTAGTTGTGTTAATTTCTTTTTATTGGCGAGTATGATGTCAGGTTTGTTATGTGGTGGTGTTTTATCTGTTATAATGGTTCTGTTCTAGTATAATTTGTATTCATCATTCTCGAGTACATTTTGTGGTGCATACTTGTATGTGGGAACGTGTTGTTTTATAAGTTTATGTTGTAAGGCAAGCTGTTGAGGTATTATTTTTGCTACATTGTCACGTCTTCTGGGGTATTCTGTATTTGCTAGTATTGTACATCTGCTTGTGATGTGATCTGTTTCTACTTATGGTTTGCGAAGTCTGCATTATCTGTTGTGGTATTGGGATCTTTAATAATATGCTTGCTGTAATATCTGGTGTTTATTGTTTGATCCTGTATTGCAATCATGAATCCTTCCATCTCACTGTATATATTGCCTTTTCTTAGCCATGTGCTGGATGCATCATGATCGATGTGTGCCTGTGTTAGATGATATGGGTGCTTGCCATGTAGTGTTTTCTTTTTCCAATTTACTTTCTTTGTATCTGTTGATGTAATGTGATCTAAAGGGTTGTAGAAGTGGTTATGAAATTGCAGTGGTGTAGCCGATGTATTTATACGAGTGATTGCTTTGTGTATTTTGCTAGTTTCTGCTCGTTCTAGAAATAATTTTCTAAAATTATCTACCTGTCCATAATGTAGGTTTTTTATGTCGATAAATCCCCTTCCTCCTTCCTTTCTGCTTAATGTGAATCTTCCTGTTGCTGAATGTATGTGATGTATTTTATATTTGTGGCATTGTGATCGTGTTAGTGTATTGAGTGCTTCTAGTTCTGTGTTACTCCATTTCACTACTCCAAATGAGTAGGCCAATATTGGTATGGCATAGGTATTTATATCTTTCGTCTTGTTTCTTGCTGTCAATTCTGTTTTCAGTATTTTTGTTAGTCTTTGTCTATATTTTTCTTTTATTTCTTTAATATTTGTATTATCTATTCCTATTTTTTGTCTTTATCCTAGATATTTATAGGCATCTGTTTTTTCCATCACTTCTATGCAGTCACTGTGGCTATCCAATATGTAATCTTGTTTAGTGTGTTTTCCCTTGACTATGCTATTTTTCTTACATTTGTCCGTTCCAAAAGCCATATTTATATCATTGCTGAATACTTCTGTTATCTTTAGTAATTGGTTGAGTTGTTTATTTGTTGCTGCCAGTAATTTTAGATCATCCATGTATAGCAAATGTGTGATTTTGTGTGGGTATGTTCCAGTAATATTGTATCCATAATTTGTATTATTTAGCATGTTGGATAGTGGGTTCAGAGCAAGACAGAACCAGAAAGGACTTAGTCTCCTTGGTATATTCCACGCTTAATCTGTATTGGCTGTGATGTGATATATGAATTTGTTTGGATATTAAGTGTGGTTTTCCAATTTTTCATTATGTTTAGAACTGTACCAATTTAGGATCTGCCTTGTATATTTCCAATATCTGTAGTAACCATGAGTGGGGTGCACTATCAAAAGCTTTTTGGTAATCAATGTATGTGTAGTTTAGCGATCTTTGTTTAGTTTTAGCTTGACATGTCACTTCTGCATCTATTATGAGTTGATCTTTACATCCTCGTGCTCCTTTGCAACAGCCTTTTTGTTCTTTATTTATAATTTTGTTCTGTGTTGTATGTGTCAATTTCTGTGTAATGACTGAAGTCAATACTTTGTATATTGATGGTAGGGATGTTATGAGGCGATATTTAGCTGTGTCTGCTTGATCTTTAGGTTTCAGGTAAGTTATTCCATGTGTAAGTGTATCAAGGAATATGTATGGATCTGCAATGTAACTTAAATAATTTAGTTAAATGTGAATGTGTTGAGATGAACTACTTTAGCCAGAAATTTGTCATTTTATATTTTCCAGGGGCTTTCTAATTTTGAGTAGAATTAATTGCTTTGGTGACTTCATGTTGCAAAATCATCACTTCAGGCATTTGTGGTATCATCTTGTAAGCTTCTGTTTCTGCTTGTATCCATCGTGCATGCCTGTTATGCTGTACCAGGTTTGACCATATGTTGCTCCAGAAGTGTTCCATGTCTTATGCTTGGTGGATTGTCTTGGATTGTCTATTTTAATGTGTGTGTGTGTGTGTGTGTGTGTGTGTGTGTGTGTGTGTGTGTGTGTGTGTGTGTGTGTGTGCGCGCGCGCGCTATTGTGTGGTAAAATTTCTTTTGGTGTGTGTTGAATGTTTGGTTTTGTTTCCTTCTATTTTCACTTTTTTGTATCTTCTAAGTCGTTTGGCCAATGCTTGTAATTTCTGCTTCTTTTCATCTAATTGCTCTATAGCTTTTTGTTGCTAGTGTTTACCTAACCTTTTTTGTTTTTGTCTGATATTTCATTTCTTATAAATTGTGTTAGCTGTCCTATGTCTTTTCTCAGTTTTACTATTCTGGTCTGTAGCCTGGGCTGCCATGCTGGTTTTGTGGGTTTCTTCTGTGTGTTGGTTGGTTCTGATGTCTGCCTAGCGTGTATATTTAGTGCATTATTTTATATTATATTATATTACTATTATTCTATTTTTGATTATTACAGGGATCCGATCAGCTAGTCGTCGTTCTGTTAAAAATTTTAATTCTGGGTATCTGGTAATAAATGTTGTGTATACTTGTGATCTGTATCCAGTTGTGTTGGTTCCTAAGTTTGTTGCTTGGTAATAACAGAACATGAGGTGTCAGTTAACTTCATCTGACCATCTCATCCTGTGTCTTTGTTTTCCTTCTAGAGTGGTTGCAGGAAGCATATCCTGCAAAACACCTATTTGGATTTCAATCATTTTCCGTGTGGTTAGCAGTGTCGTTACCATTGTGTACGGGTGTAGGGTTCAAGCGTCGTCCCCGACCATGATAACGCTTGTCCAAGGTTGCATTAGTTCTGTCCTGAACCAACTAGTCACACTAAAAGGCGGGGGGTTAGTCCTATTGGTGGTTTGTTCTTTTCGTCGCCTTTTACGACTGGCAGAACGTACCGGAGGCCTATTCTTTTCCCGGGCGTCGTCGTCGTCGTCATGTGAGGACGCTCAACATCGTTATCAGCGCCCTAACGAAAAGCCAACATGTCAATCTAATGGATGGGGATGAAGGCTGTCCTCACATATGGAGCAGTTTATAATTCCATTAAAGACTACTTCCCATCCCAACAAATTTAGGGAGGAGGCCCAACAGTTCATAAAATTTCCCTAGTCTCTTAACACTGGAATAATCATCAGTGAAGATGATGGGCAGATCTCCATGGAGACTGAGGCCAGACCTTGTATCAGTATAGAAGACGCACATTGCCAAAATAAGCTGAACTGAAAGTGGCACACCACAAAGATCACAGAATGGTGGCTCCTCTGGCCAGGGGAGGACGCCATGTCTCACAGCTGTATCCCATGTGCAGCATGGTAAGCACACCCTCATTACAGCAGAAAGGCTGACGAAGCCCACAATGCTTGGGTAGCAGATTTGAGCAACAGTAGTTTGTCATTTGTCACCTTCAAGCATTCAGTCTGATAGACATCATGTATCAGAAAATGAGATGACATCTTGAGGGATGAGACTGACAGGCAATTCCGTCCCAACATGCTTTGTTGGCCACGTCGATTCCTACATTCCAATGTGGCCAGGTACCTAATAAAGATCACCGTCTTGTCATGGTGTTGCAGCAGCTGTAAGTAGTCATGGATACGCTGAATCAACTGATCTGCTGGATACATTTGGTGAAGTGCTTGTAGTGCACTAAGCGAGACTAACCAGAGAACGAAACTTATGCTGATGGCACTAAAGAGGATTCCGACATCATAATGCCATACAACTCGAGATCGTATTTCGTAAATTCTTTCGGAAGATGCACTTTGAAAACCCTATTAGGGGAAACATCATAACTGAGGAAATTCCGTTGTGATCCCTCTGTACAAAAAACGATAGAACTGTGGTACATACATAAAATCGAAGAAAAATCTGTAAAAATGTAATCTGGAGTACAAGTTCTCTTGTAATGCGACAAGCTTAAAACCACTTTGAGCCTCTGAAAACACTAAGGCTGCAACACCTTCAATGCCTGATCGTATTTTCGGAGATCTGATAGCCAGATCCTTTAGACAGTCAGAAACAAGTATTCCGAATGGCTTGGTCGCACGGGGCAGATTCCTGAACACCTATTGGAAGTTGGATTGGACCTGCACTAAATGCCAATGGCTGACGTGATAGTCAGTGCCTGTTGAGCCAAGGAGTATGCGCCAAATCCAGATTGGTGGTTTAACAGCCTCTGCACATAGACTCTGAACCAGGCTGGTCCGAAAGGCTTCAGTCGATATCCGAATGCCCTCATGATGGACAGCGTCTAACATCTTGAGATAGGAAATACGGTCTGACTCAAAGACCACGATTCCATAACCTAAACGGAATGTAACAGGTGCCGCTATGAAACTGCAGGAGGCGGGACCCATCAGCTCCATGTTTTTCCACTGAGGCATTTCAAAATATTCAATGACAAAGATATTTATTCGTAGGTCTTTCAGCTGTGGCATCCAAGTTAATTTCCAGTCAAATAATAAACACAAAAAGCGCATAGTTTCCTGAAAATAAAATATTATCCACCTTTGTGAGCACTGGTTGGTTAGAATTTCTATGAGGACAGTTAAAAATCAAACATGTAGTCTTCTTAGGTTACGTAGGTTAGAACCGAAAACCAGTTGCCTTGACTCACGTTTCCAGTCTTCCGATAGCTGTAGCTGTCTCGTAGTCATTGTCAGATCGGAGCAAGAGTAGAAGATCGCGAAGTCATCCACGAACAAAGAGCATTTGACAGGGCTCCTGGTGGAGGTAGTAGTATTTGTTTGTGAGGGGGGGGGGGGGGGGGCGCTCTGCGTGGTTATCAGCGCCTGTACAAATTTCTTACCTTTTCACTGTCCGGTCTCGCCACTTTCACAAATGGTGATGAAATGATGGAAACACGAACACCCAGTCCCCAGGTGGAGAAAATCTTCACCTGGCTGGGAATCTAATCCCGAATCCCGTGATGCAGAGGCAGCAACGCTAGTAACTAGACCATGAGCTGTGGACAACACCGCGTTTGACAGTCGAGAAAGCGCATGCATATCAACAGCAAACAATGTGACAATCAGTAAGCTGCCTTGGGGGTCCTCATTCTCTTGAAAATAGACAAGGCATGACCAACGCCGTATCTAAAGCTCCGGTCCCCAAGGAAGAATTGGATATAAATGGCAGACGACCATACACGAAGTCTGCGAATGATTATGTACCTGCAAGCTGTGGCATGCTTTTTTCGAGGTCACAAAGCACAGTAACGAAATGGTTTCAGCGTATGAGTGACTCCTGTATCGCTGTCTCCAGTAGAATGCGTTGTCAAGTGTGGAACGGTAGCGCCTGAAACCACACCGATTCAAGCAGCCTGACGAAACGGCAGTTGACCATGTGATGAGGCTTACCTTTACAACTGGTAAGGGCTACACCCTCTTAACTGTTAGGAGTGCTACAGTTCTTGCCTGGTTTCCATTATGGAAGTAATGTTACCTTCTTCCAAGACATGGAAACTTTCAAACCAGATCCAACCGAAACACGAGAGGAGCTGTCTTTTCGCTTCGGGGCACAGATGACTGAACATGTCATAGTGAATCTCATCAGGTCCTGGAGCACTGTGTCTGGCTGCTGACAGAGCTGATTCCAGTTCCACATGGAGAACGAAAGGTTGTAGACTTCATTACCCGAGAGAAAAACGATCTTCCTCGTCTCCACAGTCCTACAGAACACCTGAACCATTGAGCTTGTCTGGATTATGCAGTGACTAGACGAGAGTGAGGCGAAAACCTGGGTCATGTCTCTATAAACGCCCATCAAGCCCACTTCTCAACAAGGCCGTAAGGGGACTTCTACTGTCCTTACCTGAAACCTGCCTTATTTATTTCCAACGTGTTCAGTGGAAGTGGACCAATTAATGGAAACCATTAATTCCTCCCAGGACTTCCTCTTTCGTTCTTCTATCACACACTTCATACATGCTCTTGCAGATTTGGATGCATGAAGGTTTTCTGTAATTGGATGGTGTTTCAAGTTCTGCAGAACTTTTCATCTGGCTCTGATTGGCAACTGACAGTCATTTCATTTCACCAAGGAATTGTCTAAGGTGTCATAGACCAGGGGGATGGATTCTGCTGCAGCCCTTTAGATCTCTTAAGTGGTATGGACCACTGTCTCCTGCGCACAACCCTTTTGCTCAAAAATAGCCTGTAGACTGTACTGCAACGAATTTGCTCTTTGAATAATTCATCTTCATGGTCTCCTGTCGACCACTGAGCGAGTTAGCAGACGAATTCACACAGAGAAGTGGTCACTGGAATGTTAATCTGTAGCCACTTCCACTGAACCGAGTCTGTAATAGTTGGTGTTCAAATACAAAGGTCCATGGCTGAAAACGACTCTGTAGTTGCAGAAAATTGTGTAATCTGACCCGAGTTCAGAAGGCACATTCTCAGAATGGACGAGGCGCTCAATAATGCGACCCATAGAGACAGCAGTCTAAATGGCTCTAAGCACTATGGGACTTAACATCTGAGGTCATCAGTCCCCTAGACTTAGAACTATCTAAACCTAACTAACCTGAGCACATCACACACATCCATGCCCGAGGCAGGATTCGAACTTGCGACTGTAGCAGCAGCGCTGTTCTGGACTGAAGCGCCTAGAATCGCTTGGTCACATTGGCCTGCTTGGAGATAGCAGTAGCCGAGCCCAACAGCACATTGTGTTCATGTAATTTCCCCACGAGGAGGAATGTGCGTGGGAGTGCCTGGAGGAGTTGTGGGAGTGAATCTGCATCCAAGGATCATGGGGTGGAAGATATAAAACCTCACTGATGTTAAATTGTCTTAGAACTTTTACAGCAACTGCTTGTACAGCTGTACTGGTAAGGACACAAGAGGAGTGGCATCTATTATCAGTGGAAACAGCCAATCCTCCTTTAGCCCTGCCTTCACTAATATCGTCCTTCCTGTAGGGGTTTAACCCCTTAATGCAGGTGTGTCGGTGACTAAGATCAGTTTCTTGTAAACAGATACACGACGGTTTCTTCTAGAACATGAGCTGTGATTCTTCAAGTGTGATCGGTACCTAGTTAAATTCGAATGCCACGAACGAAGTCCCTATGGGAGCCATTTATTAGCGATGGTGATTTCTGCTGGAGGTCGGAGGGAACGTGAGCCAATGCGTGGCTCTCCACTTGCTCCAAGTGGAAATCGTATCCCCAAGAGTTAAGTTCCCAAATGAGAGGGAAGAGGTCGCCGATCTGAAGGTATAATAGCCACTTTCTTCGACTTTGAACTACATTTTGAGGGACGTTTTTCCTTATGGGATGATTTGATTGCTTGGGCTGAGGGGACAGCTTAGTAGGCATCTGATGGTAGGCAGCAGTATGTGGGAAGCCCATTGTCGACAGATTCTGAATATTTCTGGTTCAAGTGTAGCTTTTCCTCCACAGCTACACCGGTGCATGTGATCGTACGTGCATCTGTGGTCCGTGTCTCTATGGAGTCATCACACTTTGCGTTTGGCCTGTTAAGCGGCAATGCAAAAGAAGTAGCAAAAACCGGAGTTTGCATAGCTTTGAAAGATTTCTTAGCTTCACCATAGGTTGTGTGTCTCTTTACTTTCATCTAACAAGTTTTCCTTTCCCCTTCGTAAATCTCTCGCTTTCTGCTCTATATGGTGGTGATCCATCAAGCAGTTTATACATTTTAGAGGAAGTGTATAAGAATTACCAGATTCGTGTACTTTCCTCCACGATTTCCATAAATAGCCTTCCCATTACATCCCATAATGGTACAGCCGAATCTTTGACATTCTAAGCTTGGCATTGGGTTAGGAACAAATGGGCGAGCCGTAAGACTGATCGATGCTGCCAGGATGAGTTCAGGTAATTCTGGAGTGGTAAACGTTAGAATAAATGTTGCAGATGTTTCCAAAGTTCAGTTGACTCTCCTCACGTAATTCAGTACTTCCGTGACGCCCATATTTTCCACACTTCACGTAACTCTACATGGTCCATTTACATTATATCTGAGCAGGTAACTACGTCTTTACAGAAGTGAAGGGTATTATGCAACTCAGCATTGATTGGGCAGTCACCTAAGACCTTACATTCCAGCAGCTTACATTCTTGGTTTGAATTAGCCCTTTCAACTAGAAGTTTTCAATTATGAAGTCATTTTACACTTTTTAATGATCCACCAATACCCTCCAGTGCCTTTTGAAAATAGAAAGGGGAGACCTTCTCAAAGACGCTTCTGTTCTCTTTGTTACGATGGAAGTGTTATGGCACATTAGTGCCCTCTTACTATGATTCAGAGATTTGTCGGGAGGACTGCCCAACCGAGCTGTCTTTGATGGGTGGTTGAAAGTACTGCCTGATGTGCCCTGGGGAATGCGTGTGGTAGTGAAATCCCTGCATGTATTCAACCACCATATTTAAGACGAAGTTAAGGGACCATAAACAATTAGGTTTGCTAACCTGCCTGGGAGAAAAATTTTTAAGGTTGCTTATTGAAGTAATAGTGAGCCTCGGAGCAGGCCGTAGAAAGTGATGATGACCATGCTCCAGAGAAGGACAAATCAGAAAATAAGCATTGGCATATGGAATAAAGCATATGGTATAATAAACAGCAGGAGGAAGTATAGCATGAACGCAGTAGCAGTGATGGAGGTAAAAAGGAGGAAATTCAGTTCCAAGAGGAAGTTGCGATTCTAATTCTTAATGTAATAACATTGCTGACATTATCCATGTCAACAAAAGGGATAATAAAGATAACAGAGGGAAATTATACTTACTTTGTTTTTGTACATACGCCTAATTTGAGAAGAACTTAAGAATGACAAATGTTTTATTATTATATTCAAGCTATAACTGACACTATTCCTAAAACACGAAGAATCTTGCTCAGAGAGATTTCAATGGATGTGTTGGCGATTTGATAATTCCAGGCATGAAACTAAGATTTAATGAAATAACTAAATCAATGAGGAGAAGACCTAATTCATTTCTGTGCGTTTAACATTCCATATTAGTAACAAATTTCGACCACAAGCTGCAGCAGAAGTACACCTCGAGAAACACAAGCGGTCAGTGCTACGTTGATTACATAAGCAACAATTGAGCCCTTCATGGAAGTCACATATGAGACCGATAACCTCACTCAATGCAGGCCCATCATAGGCTGTTGACGTGTAGATGTGATCTGAAAGACCGAACAACAAAAAAGTGAGTCTGGCAGAAGAAATAAAATTTACGTCAGAGGATTTAAGTGTATTAAAAGAGAAAATCTAAAGAACTCTGTCTAGAACAATATGTAGAAGTTAGACAGGCTACTATCACAAGACTCAGGACGAGAAGTTTTGGGTATAAAGAGGGCGAATATGATTCGAGGTAGTGCTCAATACAAAACATTTGTTAACGAAGATGCTAAGGAATTAGCTACTCAAAGGAGAATGCGTTCGTAAAATTTAAAGCCAGTCAAAGATTGTATGGAATATAGGTTCATTCTTATTAGGGTGAATTCTGATACTTTGAACATTTAAAAGGATTGTTGGTAATTTTGAATTACAGTTTAAGAACGGAGGCAAAGGTAGAAACTTCATCACTAAAGCTTGGAAAATGGGAACCAGATAGACTTCTCATTGTAAATTAGATGTTTCAGGAATAATTTTGCATGATCGATTGCAATGCTGTGGAATGAGTTATTTTATATTCACATTGCAAATTAATAAATTCAGATTGCAACTGTGTGTATAAATTAAGTTTTTTATTTTTGTTAGAAGAAGAAAATAATTAGAAATGTAATTCCTACCCACCACCTTTTATACATTACAGTAATTTGAAGTCTTCTACAGAATAGGAGTCGTCGAGAAAAACCTCAGTTTTGAAATTTGGTGTCTTTCAGGCATTTTATATCACTGGGTAAGTGATCAAAGATTCTTGCTGCAGCATTGAGCACCCTTTTTATGCTAAAGACAACCTACATGTTGGGTAATGAACGTCATTCTTCCTTCTGGTGTTTTAATTATGTACATCATTGTTCATATTGGACTGTAGTGGATTATTCACAACAAGCTTTATGAGGAATAAATATACTATGAAGCCGTAGTCACAATGCCCAACTGCTTATACAGATGTTTACAAGATGATCTTAGGTGACCATGTATAATTCTTACAACGCATTTTTGTGCAATGAAGACATACTTTCTTTGGGGTGAGTCCCCCTAACATTATTCCATGTTACAACGTTGAATGAAAGCATGCAAAATGTCAGTTATTGATTTGTCTCTCCAAGATTTGTAATGATTCTAAGTACAAATGTGGCTGAACTAAGTTTTTAGGAATTCCAAAAGATGTTTTCTCCAATTTAAATTCTCATCAATATATACCCCCTAAGAAGTTTGGCGCTTCCACTCATTTCCTCACCATGTTTTACACATGCCATAGGTGTAGTACCCCTAGATGTGCAGAGTTCAATATTTTGTGTCTTTAAAATTGAGGGCGATACCATTTGTGGAAAATCGTCAATGATACTTTTACCAAACTTTGTTTACAATTTCTTCTGTTTCTAAATGTATGCTTGGATTGATTAAGATACTATTCATCTGCAAAAAGAACTAATTCTGCTTGTTATACATTAGAAGATCGTTTCCACACGTGAGGAACAGCAGTGGACTTTAAACTGAACTATGGGAAACGCCACACAATTTTTCCCAGGTCAGAATTATGTCCCTTGACTATATTGCTCGAATTATTAAGTGCAACGTTCTACACTCTTTTGGTTAGCTATAACATCCGTTGGTTGACTATGCCATCACTCCCACAAAAATGTCAATTTTCCAAGAGAATGCTGTGATTCACACAAATGGAACAGATGACGTTGCTGTTTGGGCCCCTCCTCCCAGATCAATGAACACAATGAAATGCCTTAGAAAGGTCGCAAAAATACCAACTGGTGCTATTTGATTACTGACTGCTTCTCGAATCTGGTGATTTAACATGTAACTAGCATTCTCAGCAGAGCAACCCTTTTGAAACCCCAACTGTGGTTTGCTAAGGAACTTTTTGCTAAGGTGAGATACTATTCTAGACTAGATAACCTCAAATTTGAGGTGGTCACGTTTGGAAGATGTAGGCAGTTATTAATACCTCTTCACTTTTCACGAAAATGGGTTTAACAAAAGCATATTTTAGTCTCTGGAGAAACACCAAGTTAGCGATACATAACATATTTCAGATAAGACTGCGTTTATTACACGGGAACAAATCTTTTGTAGTCGGCTGGAAACACCAGCAAAGCCAGATGAG